>NC_050581.1:75048622-75298622 GCF_011100635.1 Trichosurus vulpecula
TAAGGAAATCCAGAAACCAGAAAAGGGAAGCATGACGCAGAGGAGTGTAACAGCATATGTTTATTTTTTTAAAAAACTCCTCTTATATAAAACTTAAAATGTTATGAAATAATATTTCTCTGACCTAAAAAACCTTTTTTTCAGACCTCCCTGTTTGAAGTAGGGTTAGGTTGCAGGGAACAATACAGTGAAGAGTTCCCTGACAAAAGTCCTCCAGAAAGATCCAGAAAACACACAACAAATCCTGATGAGGAAATCAAGGTCACAATTGGTCATCTGTCCAGCCCAGGTCAGCATTTGAAGACAAAGAGAGACTTAAGACGCTGGGAAGTGTCTGGGTGTGACACATACCCAGCACTAGGGGAGAAGCTGTGAACCAGGCCGAGAATGGTTCTAGACCCACATGAGGTCACCCCTACATCCACGCCTGAGCACCATAATGGGAACAGGTGTGACCTGACAGCTTGGTTGCTCATCACCCAGTTCCAGGTCACAGATCTGGGTCAAGCAGATAGGGGACCTACCCGGGCTTAACCCCCTCCATACTTCGGCAATCTCAGCCCTAGGCAGGATACCTGGAGAGAAACAAGTTTAGAAACCAGCAGCAGAGGTGAGGTCAGGCCCCAGGTACAGAGTAGGGTCTCATTTCCAGCCTTCAGCTCAATCTGAAGACTGCAAAGGAATAACCAGGAGAGGAATCACAGACCAAAGGGGAGCCTGCGGGTCTATCACCCTGAACCAGAAGAGCTTCCTAGATTAATAACAGTAACTGAGTCCAAAATCAGTCTACTGTTGCGCAAAACAAAACCAGTCTGAACATGCAGAGCTTAAACTCTTGACCTGAGTGAGATGGATCACTTTGGGAGAACTGAAGCTTGCAGGTCCCCGGCCCAAACTGTCCTTGAGATCTGGAAACAATACAATACTCAAAACCCCAATAAAGCAGCAACAAGACCAGCCCAGACCTTCCCTACAGAACTGCACAGAAACCAGCCCTACCATAAAATTTGAAGTCAGGAAGTAGGCTGGAAGAATAAGCCCCCTCTGCCCAAAAAGCAGACATTATGGTGACAGGAACATTCAAGTCACAAACTCCAAAGAAGAAAATGAATCCAAAACATCTTGCAGAGTAAAAGCCTCAAATACACAGCCTGGGCACAAATTCAGCTAACATTCCTAGAAGTGATGGGACAATAGTCCAAAAAAAAGAGTTTAAATTTTTTTTATGAATGAGAGAGTGCAAGAGAAAAAAATGAGAAAAATGAAAACTATGAAAGAAAAAAATTGGAAAGGGAATTAACAGCATGGTACAAGAGGTACAAAACCTTATCTAAGAAATTAACTCCCTGAAAGTTAGATTGGACCAAGTAAAAGTGAATGACTCCATGAGACTGCAAGAAATATTAAAATAAAGTCAAAAGATTGAAAAAAATTGAAGAAAATTTAAGGTATCCCAAAACAAAAACTAACCCGGAAAACAGACCAAGGAAAAGAAATTTGAGAATCATTATACTACCTGAATGCCACAACAGAAGAAGAAAAAAAAAGCCTAGACATTTTATTTCAAGAAATTTTAAAAGAAAATTCCCCAGATCTCTTAGAACCAGAAGGCAAAATAGAAATAAAGAAATCCACTGGTCATCTGCTAAAAGAAACTCAAAAATGAAATTTCCCAAGAACACAAAACCCAGAGTTTCCAGATCAAACAAAAAATTCTACAAACAGCCAGAAGGAAAGAATTAAAGTACCAAGGAGCCACAGTCAGGACCACACACAATTTAGCAGCCATCACTACAAAGAAATGGAGAACTTAAAATATGACATTCCAAAAGACAAATACATATATATATAGATATAGATATAGTATGTGTTTTATATATATATACATGTGTGTGTGTGTATGTGTGTGTGTATATATATATATATATACACACACACATATGTATATATTTTTCTCTACCCTCCCCCTCCTTGGCTCGCAGCCAATAATAACTTACTCACTAAAACTGAGTATAATCCTACAGGGGAAATAATAGACATTTAATGAAATAAAGGACTTCCAGGTATTCCTGATAAAAAGACAAGAGCTATGCAGAAACTCTGAAATTCAAATACAGGAGTTAAGGGAAATGTAAAAAGGTAAATACAAATGAACAATGATAAAGGACTAAATGAGGAGAAATTGCTTATATTCTAATATGAGGAGATGATATGATCTCTCTGAACCCTATCATCATCAGGGGTCATACAGGGAATCTAATTAGACAGGAGGCTTTGGACAGGTTTGTTATGTCTTGATAGTCTAAGAAGAATGGAAAAGAAGGGGAAGAGGAATATGTGGGGGAGGGAGAAGATTAAGGAACAATATCTCCTATAATCAGGATTTGCAAGTAGATGTCTGACACTAACACTCGAACCTCACCCTTATCTGAAATGGTCAAAGGATGAAAGAATACATACATACATACATACACACACACACACACACACACACACACACACACAGAGTTGGGTATAGAAATACATTTCTCAGCAGGGAAATAGAAGGAAAAGGGAGAATCGGTGGGTGAACAGATTCAGGAAAGATTGGTCCTAAGCAAAACACACCCTAAAGGTGTATGAAAATATTTATAGCTCTTTTTGAGGTGGCTAGGTATGGGAATTATGAAGGGGTACCCACAAACTGGAAAATAGTTAAACAAGTTATAATACATAAAAGTGATCAAATACTATGGTGCTATAAGAAAATGATGATGGGAATGGTTCAGAGAAACTTCGGAAGACTTGTATGAACTGAGGCAGCATGAATTGAAAAGAATCATTAGCATAATGACCAACCACAATTCCAGAGGATTAACGAGGAAACATGCTACCCACCTTCTGACAGAAAATAAAGGACTTGAATGAGACTTTTTTTTACATAGTCAATGGAAAAATTTATTTTGCTTGACTATACGTATTTGTATCAAAGGTTTAGTTTTTCTGCAGTACTTGGAGGGTAGACAGGATGGAAGGGGCTGGAGGGGAGTGAAAGAAGGTAGATTTTTGTTCACTGGAAAAAAATACTTACTGATACTCCTTCAAACACCTTAACCCCTCAATTCTTCAACTTACTAATTTTCCATAACCCATTAGAGGCAGCTAGGTTGGGCTGTTGCAGTTACATGGTATATTGTGGGGTCACCTTGAAAGAATTCACAGACTCAGACCATCTCTAACCCAAGCAAAGGTATTTATTGAGAATTACACCTCTCAGAAAGGAAAGTGAGTCCAAAAAGGAACACGCAGCTTAGTGAAAGCAAGACAAGGATTTTTATAGGGCAAATGACGCAATTACATAACAGAATACATGAATATTAAAAAGGCAGGAGGGATGTGTCAAGGGATTAGGCAATAGGGGAGGGGTCCCAGCCTCAGTGGAACTGCACATGCAATTTCCCATAATGCATATAGAAAAACCCATGGCAGGGGCATGTATGTATAGTAATAATATTATAATATGCCTCTCTACATCATAAGTTCACCTAAACAACAGCTTTTGTTATTACTGCTCAGGCACCTACTTATTAGGATTCCATCAACTCCACCCCCACAACACACAAAAATGACCATGAGGCAGTTAGGTGGTGCAGTGGATAGAGCTGTGGGTCTGAAGTTAAGAAGACCTGAGTTCAAAACCAGTCTCAGACACTTACTTGCTACATCACTTAACCTGTCTGCTTCAGTTTCCTCAACTGTACAATGGGGAAAATAATAGCCCCCAACTCTCAGAATCATTGTGAAGACTAAATAAGATGAAAATGCTTGTAAAGCACTTATCACAATACCCTGCTCACAGCATTCTTGCAACAAAGCTTGTTCTCTCCCCTCCCTCCATGTTCACAAACTCTGAAATGCCTCACGTGATCACAATCAGCTGTCATTCCACATCACGTCTCCTACCTTGCAACTCCTCACTGTGACCGCCAATCCCTGCACTCCTCAGGTCTCTCCCAGGCAATCGCCTCTGCACTGGTTATGCTCTCCTCCCCTCCCCATCCTGGCAAATACCAGATCAGCTCTACACTGTCCACTCCTCTCAAGAACCTTTGCCCCTTCTCCTATCACAAGGCCCTGCCAAGCCTCAGCCTTGAATTACATCCCCTCTACCTTCTCTCCTCTGCCTTCGCTCTTACTCATGTGCTGCTGAATGATGCTAGAGAAATCTGAAACTGTGTTGATTGAGTCCATTATAAATTTATGTTACATAATTTCAACTGGGCCCTCAGTGCAGCAAGACAATCCTTTTATACTTCCCTAATCAATTCACTATCCCACTTACCACCACACATTCCTAAATCTTTTCATCAGTCTCACTCTTCCCATGGCCCCTCACCACCAGCTCACAGCTTAGAGCCTTGTCATGTTTCACTGAAAGAATTCAGGCCATTTGCCAAGAGCTCCCTCTCATCCCTTCCTCCTCATCTAACAGGTTGATGCCTCTCCCAGCTTGCTCTGCCTCAGGCTTTCATGAAGGGGTTGCCCTTCTTCTTGCCAAGGCAAACACCTACTCCATGAACAAATGACCTCAGTCTAGCAGATGCCCCATCTATCACCCCCCACACACACACATATCATCCAACCCTATCTCCTGCTGCCAACAAACAAGTCCATGTCTCCCCCATCCTCACATGATCCATTTATGCCCACTAGCTATCATCCTACCTCTCTCCTCCCTTTCCTGGCTAACCTCCTTGAGAAGGCCCTCCGCAAAGCTGCTTCTACTTCCTTTCCTCATTCTTATAGCTCTACAATCTAGCTTCTGACCTCATCATTCAACTGAAACTGCTCTCTCCAAAGTTACTAATGATTTTTTTAATTGCTACATCTAATGGTTTTACACTTATACTCTGCAGCCTCTGACACTATCAAACACCCTCTTTTCCTTGACACTTACCTATCCAAGTTTTCCTGGCACTGCTCTCTCCTGCTTACCCCCCTACCTATTGGACAACTTCTCAGTCTCCTCTGCTGGATCTTCATCCAGATCATCCCTGCTAATAACCCTGAGTATCTTCCAAGGTTCTGGCCTGTGCCCTCTTCTCTTCTCCCTCTACTATTTCACTTGATAAATTCATCAGCTTCCATGTATTCAATTATCATTTCTATGAAAATGATTCTCAAATCTACCTATTCTGGCTTAACCTTTCTCCTGACTTCTAGTCTCAAATTTCCAACTGCCTATTAGACATCTGAAATGGAATAGAGAAGATGTAGCATCTTAAGCTCAACATATCTGAAACTGAATTTATTATTTTTCCCCCAAAACTCTCTCCCACTCTTCCTAACTTCCCTATTCCTGTGAAGGATACCACCTTCCTCTCAGTCACACAGGTTCAAAATCCAGTTATCATCCTCAACTCCTCAGTCTCTCTCACCTGCTCCCCCACATCTAAACAGCATCAAGTTTTGTCATTTCTACCTTCATAACATGTCTGGTATATGCACTGTTGTTTCCTTTGACAACATCACCATTTAGGTGCAGGCCTCCATCACCTCATGCCTGGACTACTGCCAAAAACTTAACAATTGATCTCACCTCACTTCAGGGCATGTCCCACTCAGCTGGCTATAAGAATGATCTTTCTTAAAGCTCAGGTCTGACCAGTTTCCAAACTCTGCTTCAGTTTCCTCAAAATAAAATGGGGATAACAATAACACTGGTTACCTCACAAAGTTGTTGAGGGGGATCAAAGGAGATAATATCTGTAAAGCTCTTGGTAAAGTGCCTGGTTGTATAACAGGGGGCATAATAAATGCTTGTTCCCTTCCCCCTTCCATTCGCCTACTCAGTAAACTCTTGTGGCTCTGTATCAGTTCCAGGATCAAACATAAAATCCTGTGTTGGAGTTTTAAAACCTTTCACAGCCTGGCTTCCTACCTTCCCCGTCTTCTCAAGCTTGCACTCCCTGAATATCTTGGTGATGTGGTGACAGTGGCCTCCTTGCTGTTCCTCAAACATACCCATGAATTCCCCTCTCCTTGCACTCTCACTGGCCATCTCACAGCCCTCCCCAACTGGGCCAGCTGACTTCCATGCCTTTGTTCAAGTCCCAGCTAGAACGCCACCTTCTACAAGAAGCTTTCTCAACCCCATTATGCTAGTGCCTTCCCTCTGTGATTACCTCCAGTGTAACCTGTATATATCTTGCCTGTGCACAGTTGTTTGCATATCCTATGGCCCATTAGACTGTGAGCTCCTTGAGAACAGAGATTGGTTTTTTCCTTTCTTGGTATAATTAGTGCCTACTACAATATGTAGCACACAGTAGGGGCTTAATAAATGCTTGATGATTCCTCTTGACTGTTAACAAAGCAAATACAGTATAATAGCTTTGTAATATTATCAAGAAAACCACTTAAGCAACATTTAGTGTGGATAATTGAATCAGGAATGTCATTTTTTTCTTATCCTTGAAAAGACACTAGTGTTAAAGATACTGACAATGTTGATCTTCTAATTTACAAGATCACGTGGCAACTGAAATGATTGATCTTTAAATGAAAATCCCTTCATGGAATCAGCTTTTCAAATGCGAAAGGTCCTGCAAGGCCATCTAATCCAAGCCCTCACTTTACACATAAGAAAACTGAGGCCTAGACAAGTTACATGATTAGCCAAAAATCACAATGAATGGAACTGGCAAAGCCAGCATTTCAATTGATGTCCTTTAATATCAAATTCCATACATCACACTACCTCTTAATCACTGAAGACAAGAAGCTGAGGAGCCAGACCCTGTTCTAACTCATTTAAAAATAACCCCCACTCCCATCACCACCTCTTCTCTCCCTTCTTCCCCTCCTTCTGATATTCAATCTTGCTCCTCACCTCTTTCTTGTAGGAACTGGGGCTCTGGAGAGCCACACTTGATCTGAGCATTCATAGGCTGAAGCTGGACATTCAGTGCATCCTGTGCCATCTTCTCCCAGGCCCCTGCCTCTCTCTGTGTACTTGATGCAACCTAAAGATAAGGAGATATGTTTGGCTTTGTGAAGGAATCACCATGGAAGCTAAAACATAAAATATAGAAAGAATATACATTCCTTCAGGGATACAGGACAGGGGAAGAAGAACCAAAGTCTTGTTTGTCAGATTCAAACTGGCTGTACTAAGACTAAAAAAGATAATAAAACAACCCAGGAGGCACTTTTTATTAATAATGAATAGTCTACTGCCTTTCAGGAAAATGGCTGACTGGGCACATGAAAGAATTAACCACA
Source organism: Trichosurus vulpecula (assembly GCF_011100635.1). NCBI lineage: Eukaryota > Metazoa > Chordata > Mammalia > Diprotodontia > Phalangeridae > Trichosurus > Trichosurus vulpecula. The sequence goes on from NC_050581.1 coordinate 75,055,886, forward strand.
TAGGAAATTTCTGTTATTGATACACAGGAAATCTCATGAAATTTCATGTGATTATTTGAACAATGAATGATTTAGTTTTGAGTATTATGAATACACAAGAAATCTTGAAACAGTTATGAAGATACTCCTATTTATATTTATCCATTTTTACCAATTAAAAATAAATTATAAGCATATTACCTTTTACCATTAATAAATCTTAGCAAATCAATAATATTACTTTAACTTTTAGAAACTGTGAAAAACTATGCTGTCACAGAACAATTATTCTTAAGCATAAATCCTGAGTGTAAAATGTTGGAGAAGATTTAGAATACAGAACAGCTGGGCAAAAAAATCCGATTACCTCCTTTGCTGTTGTGATAGAAGACAATAAAAGAATCTTAAAAATTATCTAGTCCAAACTCTTCATTTTACAGTGTAAGAAAACTGAGGAACAGAGAGGTTAAGAGACTTGCTCTAATAAGCAGAAGAGACGGCATTTAAGCCCAGCTACTCCAACTCCAAATTTAACACATTTTACTCTCTACCAACCTCCCTCCCACTCCATGCTTATTTTCAGTCTTCATCTTCTTTGATCTTTTACCACATTTGGTACTGGTGACCCTCTTCTCCTTTCTAAAATTCCGTACTTCAAAATTATTTATAGCAGCTCTTTCTGCAGCAGCTAAGAATTGGAAATCAAAGGGATGCCTATCAATTGGGGAATGGCTAAACAAGCTATGTTATATGATTGTGATGGAATATTATTGTGCTATAAGAAATGATGAGCAAGTTGGTTTTAAGAAAAACTTGGAAAGACTTACATGAACTGATGCAAAGCAAAGTGAACAAAACCAGGAGAACGTTGTACACAGTAACGGCAATATTGTTTGATGAAGAACTGTGAAAAACTTAGGTAGTCTCAGCAATACAATGATCCAAGACAATCCCAAAGAACTAATGATGAAACATACTATCCTCCTCCCGACAAACAGCTGATATTGTTGGAATACAGACTGAAGCATGCTATTCTTTTCTCTGTTCTCTACACTCTCCCTAAGAGATCTCATTCACTTTCAAGTAGATCTGGCAATTATGTCTTCAACCAGGTTAAAAACCTCAGTCGTTCTTGATTTTCTCCCCAACTCCTATATCCAAATATTCACCAAGTCCTGTTGATTATTTTTGTCTATCTATACCACTTAGGGCAGTGCCCCACATGTAGAAGATGCTTAATAAATGCTCACTAATGGATTATAGAAATTGCTTCCTAAAATGGTACTCCTGCCTCCAGTCTCCCTTAACTACATCAATAATAATGTAGTTATGAAGATTCAGCTTCCTGAGTTCAAATCTGGCCTCAGCCATTTACTAGCTGTGTGACCCTGGGCAAGTCACTTAACTCTGCCTCAGTTTCCTCATCTAAAAAATGAGCTAGAGAAGGAAATAGCAAACCACTCCAGCATTTTTGCCAAAAAACCCCAATGGGGTCACAAAGAGTTGGACACAACTAAAAAATGACTAAAAACTACCAGAATAATCTTACTAAAACTGCTTTTCCTAATAACACTCTCTTACTCAAAAGAAACCTTCAGTGGGTCCATAATTGCACTAAAGAAGTCCAAACTCTGTAGGCTATCACTTAAACCTTTTTCCTTTTGCAGCTTCAAACTACAGGGTGTCCCTAAAGTCTGGACACAAAGGCAAAAAGGCTATTTTGGAATATTTGGAATATTAACAGACCCTCGCCCCCTTGACTTCTTTTTCTGGGGTATGCTAAAGGAGAAGGTGTACTCAATGAAAATCACAGATGCAACACACTTGATTGAACGCATAAAGAGTGAATGTGCTAAAATTGACGGCAATGTGGAGTTATTGCATCGAGTTCACATGAATCTTGCAAAGCGCATCAACCTTTGCATCACAAATGATGGAAATCATATAGAAGATGTTATTTGTTAATATTCCAATTAAATAAAATGTTGTTGAAAATTTCATTTGTTTCATTCCTTGAAAATATGCATTTTTGCCTATTCGTCCAGACTTTAGGCACACCCTATATTACCTTACATGAATTCTCCAACCCAAAGTAGTCAACTATGCCATAAATACTTAATGTGTGTCCGGCTCCCTAACTGTGAGTAGTACTCACTCTGCTTGCAATGGTACTTCTGCTTGTGTGTGTGTGTGTGTGTGTGTGTGTGTGTGTGTATCCACACTCTCCCACTTATATATGCTTATTTATCCCTCCGGAGCCAGTTCAAAGTTTATACACTTTCCACAAAAATTTACCAGACTAATCAACTGACATTTCATACTTATAGCTAAAGATCAAAATGATAGTACAAATATGGATTTACATACCCCTTGCAACCATTCCAGGAAGCTCCTAGGGGGCCAGGGCCCACAAGCTGGGAACCACTGGTATAGATCACTTATTTGGGAATGAAACATGTGATAAAGATTGTATAGTACTCCATCTCCAAAGCCTTGAATTCTTAAATTCCCTTGTCTGACCATGATCTAACTCTTCATTTTGCCATTCCTACCAAACCTGCTGCCCACAGTCACAATGATGTTCATTCTGTCTCCTCAATCTTCACTGCTGTTCTGGCTCTACCCAGCCTTGACCCCATGGGTCAGCTATTTCAATTACGTAAGGCATTACCCTAGAATCCTTTACCCCTTTCACTTTCCACAGTGAGCCATCCCCAATCCTGAATAACACTTGGCTAGATCTGAAATACTGAATGCTACTGGAGAAAGTCACAAACTGTGCTCAGGGGGCGAGTGGGTCCAAAACAACTATACCAACATCAGGCTGGGTCCCTCACTACAACTCACTCCCTATCCCATTCCCCACATTTTTCCTACTTTTGCCAGTCCCCAACTTCACTTCCTACCCATTTCTCCAATCACAGATGACCTCACTTCCTACTTATCCTGAGAAGACTGAGGTCATCTGACCTAAGCCTCCTCAACTTCTTTCTTCCTTCTCACTTCAAAACCTCTACATCACTGATCTTTTCTTCCTCCTAGCCCAAAGAAACAGCTGGCCTTCCTCTTTGCCAAGACTAATTCCACTTATCATTGTGACCGCATCCCCTCTTGCCTCCTCCAGGATTTTGTTCCCAAGATAATCCTTTCCATAATGGAATCAACAAGATCTGAGGAGAAATCCTGTCTCAGACACTTCGTGGTCTCTGACCCTGGGAAAGTCACTAGTCACAGGGTTGTTGTCAGATATAACAGGTGAATAGAGAGCATTTTGCAAAACTTCAAGCAATCTATAAATACTAGCTATTATTATAAAGTTTCACTTTCTCTCAGCAAGCTCTTTCCTCCCACCTACAAACCATGTTTAGCCTCTCTTATCCTAAAAACAAAATCTTTCTACTGACATTACTACCTCTTTCAAGTGACCACTCCATAGTCTTTCCTCTTCTTCAGTGTCAAATTTCTAGAAATTCTAATTTGTGAGCCTTGATCTCTCTGCAGCATTTGACACTGGTAACCTGCTCCCTCTCTGCCTCCTCCCTTTCTCCTACCCTATTTGGCTTCCTAGATGCTGTACTCTTACAGTTTCCTGCTTGCCAATCCTCTACTCTCTCCTTTGCTTTCTCTTCTTCCTCTAGCTATACTCTAGGTAGATGTTCAGGAAAGCTTTCTCCTCGACCTCCTCCTTTTACTGTTCTCTCTCTCCTTTGGTAATATTGTCCATACCCACAACTCCAACTCTGGCCTTTATGGAAGCAGAGGACTCCCAATGCTATGTCTAACCTCTCTCTTGGTCTACAATGATTTGCTAGAATTCTGGGCTTCTTAAGCAGTGGGTCATCACCCCATATAAGGTCACATCATTTAAGAAGCGCTGTAAGATGACCTGGGGCACCCCAGTCGCAAACTAAACAAAGCAGTTCTGTCCATTCACCCCCAATTCTGTTAATGAGATGAACAACCTTTCAGACAAGCAGGCTGGAAGGGCTGGCATTATCTTTGGACGTGGCCAACAAGGGAGAAAGAAGAGACACAGATCCTATTGATCCTTTCTCTGAAAACTTTGTCACAACCATCCTATCCTTTTCATTTGCCTTTCCACTACAGCAGGTCCTCCCCTCCTTTCCTCTGGACTAGTACAATAATCTTTGTAACCAATTTTGCAGACTCCAACCTCAGAACCTCCAATCACTGCCCAATGAATCACAACAATAAGTCGATTCATCTCATTCCCTTCCATAAATAAATATCAATAGGTCCCCATGACCTGTCCTAACTTTAGAAGCCCACCTCCTAGCTCTAAATGCTTACTCTACCACACAGTTAGTACTCAGACAAGGAATGCACTAACTTCGCTCCTCTCCCACACCCTAGAGTCAACCTATCTTTTGAAAGTCTACCTGTCACCCCTCTTCCAACACAGACATCTCCTTCAAGAACTTTTCTTGGTTTCATGTACCTCCACCACCAGCAGCCAGAAGCAAACACCTCCTTTTCTGAACTCTCACACTGATATGTAGCTCTCCTATATCTTTACTACATTTAACTGGGATTATAGTTACTGTCTTATCTTCTCTATCAGATTCTCAATACTCAAGGAAGTTACAACGATTAGGCATATCAATGTTTACTGAACTGAATCTAGTAGCACTGAATCAATTTTTAGATAACACAGGAAGCAAGGATTGTATCTTATGCTTTTTTGTAGTCCTCGCATGATTAGCAATGCCCTAAATACAGCAGGCAGTCAATCAATATCAGAATGAGTCTATAGACATGTTGCCTATATCCTACAGCCCCCTACTAGGAGGGAATTCCTACACTTCTGGCAGTTTCATATGATCAAGAGCAGTTGGTAACAGGACAGTGAAGAAGAGACAAAAACATAAGCTAAGAGTCCCAGCCACTAAAATCACACTAAAGATTTGAACTCAGTCACTTTCTTCTCATTACTTGCCCCTTAATCAACAAATTAGGTCAATAAGCAATTAAGCATCTACTATGTGCTAAATGTTAGGGATACAAGGAAAGACAAAAAACAGTCCTTGCTCTCAAGGAGTTCACAGTCCAACAGAGGAGACAACATTTCCCCACAATAAATCACACCTGCCTCTTTCCCACCTGACGTCCTGGGTCACCAAGCTCTCTCTCCAAATCTTCCAGCACAGTCACCACCTCCTCTCCACTCTCTGGATGCTGATCTCTCACCCAGCCCTGCAGGTCCTCTGGCAAAATGGTCAGGAACTGCTCCAGGACCAGCAGTTCTAGAATCTGCTCCTTCGTGTGGATCTCTGGTCTTAGCCACTGATGGCAAAGTTCCCAGAGTTTGTTCAGAGCCTCTCGGGGTCCAGGTGTGTCACTGTAGCCAAACTGCCTGAACTGCAGGCGGAAGATCTCCTGGGTGGAAGGGCTGTTCTTCTTCTGACTGTCTTTCTTCCCCCATAAGTAATCCTCTTCTTCCTCCACCTTTACTTTTACTACTTGAAGTCTCTCTTTCCATGCTGGATTCTGAGGATCGAGGGCTGCAGCCTCTCTGGATTCTAAAGCCATCTGAGCTTCAAATTTTTAAAACAACTCTAAAAGGGTCTATGCCTCCGAGGGGTTCCCCTTAGGCGGCTCTTCAAGGACACCCCTAAGATATAAGAAACCACAGTTAATAAGGAGTTATCAAATTAAGAATGCTATTAGAGACCTTAAACAATTTAATGAAGGTCAGCCAGAGGGGGAATTCATTGAACGTAACTCTGACAAAACTTAACCAAGTAATTCCTAAGCAAATGTGGATATTTTCTCTTTGGGGAAATAGAAATATCATGAATTTGTGGGGCCCCTAGCGGTCACCAGACCTCACTGGGGTCACACTCCAGGTAGTCCCTGTAATGCCACCAAGCACGCGCAAAAGTCCCAACAGCCCACCTAGGCTCCCCTCACCCTCACCCATTCCCCCCCCCCCAGTAATGTATCTTTCCCTCCCTCCGCCACGCCCCCAATACCATTCAGGGGCCAGGAAACACAACTGCCAAATTTACAGACTCCGCACATAACGGCACTCAGCTGACACAGGGACCTGCCGTCCTCATCATCATCTCTGGTCTCCTTAAGTGGTTTAGTGACTGCTCACTTTAGAGATACTCCCAACCCCGGCCTTCCTCTAACCACAGCGACCCTCGAGGCACCTCTGCTTCCACACTACATTTCCCGGAACCTCCAGGCCGGGTTTCCGCCCTTCTCTGGGAGATTGGGACAAACGCACCACTGTCAAGCGGTTGCTATAGAGACGGGCTGGGGCGGCACGTGACTCCACCAGAGGCCATGCTCGCCCCGGGCTGGCTCTACACGAGGGGGCGTAGGTCTACACAACGCGGACCCGCCGCAGCCAGCGCTACTCCTCAGACGCTTCACTGAGTGAGAGATCTCAAGGATCAGAATTCAGCACAGAAGGGAAGCTGGCTCCAGCTCCCCCGAGAACAGTGCCGCCCGGATTTCTGGGAAATGTAGTCGGGGGAAATGGCCCCGGAGGCTTCTGGGAACCGTAGTCCAGCGACAACTTGTATAAGCTTCCATGACATCCTGTGCGCAGCAGCTGGAGATGCTCAAGCACTTCTCGCTCTAAGGGAACTGTCCTCCTGGAGTTCTGGGTGTTAAGCAAGTCCTGGCCCCTCCACCTAAAGAAGGGGGCGGCCCCTCCCCCTCCGGCCTCCTTACCTCCCTGCCTACGGGGAAGATGGCGGTGGGGATGAAGCCTAGAAATCCCAGGATGGAGTTTGGCGCCGGGAAATCGGGCTGGTCCCGCGTCGGTGACGTCATAAGGGCTCGGGGTCGACCTGGATCGGAGGAAGGGGGAGGAGAAGCAGCCGGGGCTGGCTGTCCGGCCCTCGGCTTCGGCCGCCTCCCAGGAGGCGACCCTCCTGTCCGCGCTGTCCAACGTGGGGGGGGGGGGGGGGGGGGGGCTCCCTGTGGGCGCGGGAGCAAAGGTCCGTGCGGGTCTTTGTTGGGACCGCCCTCCCGTTTTCTGTAGGCTTTGGGGGCAGGTGTTTATCCAGCCCGACTTCTTCACTACGTGGGGTTCGCTCTTCTGTTCATTCGCATTTTTCCTGTCTACACCGCCCCCCCCCCCGCCCCAGTACCAGACAGCTTTTATACCCATTCCTTGGGTTACGTTTCCAAATCCTGCAATAACAATAGCTAGTGTTTTAAACTGTGCAAAGAAGGCCCTTTCTAAAGAAATAGCGCTCATTTACACCACAACCCAGGCATGTGGGGACTGTTATTATGCCCATTTTAGGGATGAGAAAACTCAGCCAGACAAGAGTTAATTGACTTGTCCAGGATGAGAGACCCTTAAGTGTCTGAGGCTGGATTTGCATTCGGGTTTCCATTAGGGTGGGGTGGGGGAGGTATTAGAGAATACCAGCCCTTTCCTCACTGGTTGTTTACTTTTTCTTCTTGAGTCTCTTTCTTACCTTTCCATAAGAATCTGTCTTGTTATAATTCTGTGTAGTAGCCTATTGCTATTATTATTGATAGAATCCTAATAAAGCTGCCCGCAGCCCCAACATTTTAACTTCCCTAAGGGCCCCACTGAACAGCAGGGGCATCTTGATTTCACCACCCAATCAAGCTCTAACCATCCCTCAGGCCCCGGACTCAATACAGCCAGCCACTGCCCCCAGATCCAATTCACATATTTGAGCAGGCTCGTTCTTGTACTCAACCACATTCACATCATCCATTTAGCTCAAGAGAGGACCACAATATCTACCTATCCATCTTGAGCAGAGGCAACCACAGTAGCTAGCCAATCAGAAAGCAGCAGGACCAGGATGCTTGACCACCAGAACCATAGAAGGGACCCCTTCCCTATTACTTAGTCCCTTAACAAACCCCTCCTGCCTTTTTAATATTTATGCTTTCTAATATGTAATTATGTAATGTGTTATGTAATTGTATTTTTATAAAAAGCTATCTTGCTTTCTCTGAAGTTGCTGGTTCCTCTTGGAACTTAGCCCAGTTCATGAGAGGTGTCAATCTCAATAAATGCCTATACTTGGATTAGAGATGGTCTGGCTCTTAATTCTTTGAGATGGTATAAAGGCAAACAAAGTGGGATTTTTTTACTGGTTTTTCTTTTGGAGTTCAGTTTCTGTAACACATTAAGGGCTTAATGTGATGTTAATGGAATGGAATGTTAATAAAATGGGACTTGTGAGCTCTGGCCCAGCTAAAGCTGTGGTACATCCTGAGTCACATGGAGCCTGAGTCACATGGAGCCCAGTGCAGGAGGAGTTTGCCAAAAAGGGGGGAAAGATGGAGAAGTGAGAGTGAGGCAGAGCTGAGGGAGAGAAGCTAGAGTGAGTGAGAGGGAGGAATTTTCCTGGGGGCGGACTTGTTTGTGGGGAGGCCTAAGAGAAAGAATGTTTGGGATGCTGACGCTCCCTCTGTTGCTCTGTGTTGTTGGTCTCTCAGACAGTAGCCCTGTCTGTTGGTCTGTGTTAATTTCTCAGACAGAAGTCTGAGGTCTTGATGAGTGAATTGAGCTGAAGGGCAGACCCGCCCATGGGAAGGATGCTTAGCTTAAGCGCCTTTTAAGAGCTGTTAAAGTGAATTGAGATGATGGTGCTGGTAATGTGTGCAAATATTGTTGTAGCTCTGTTAAGCTTTGTTTTCTCAGAAATAGAAGCTGCGGGCAGGAGCCTCTCAAGCCTACTGTCAGGGGCAGGGGGAGTTTGGAGTGGAGCAGTCCCTATGAGCTGAGACATGGAGCAGGAGTGGAGAGCTGCCTACATGTGAATCCAGGCGAGAGCAGGGAGCTGTCAACCCCCAGAGGAAGAGCCATGGGATTTGGAAGTCAACCTCAAGTTAAGATGAAGGAGGACTTTACTTGGACACTTTGTATTGATTAAGGAGATTGTTCTTACTGTGATCTAGGGGTGAATGGTGTGGTGTTTTCGCTACCTTGGGGATGCATTGTGCTAGGAAAGACCCTGGCCTGGGACCCCCAGATTGTATAAACAAGTATTTTGGGGAATGCTACAGAATGCAATGATATATGCTATATATTGAACTATGTTATGCTCTGAATAGAGAGTTCATTATACTATGTGATTAAACCCTTAAAATTATTCACAGCAGTAGTCCTCAGTTATGCTGCCATGATTGGCATTACAGATGGTAATAAATTATAGTAAAGGAACATTCTAGAATATTACTGTGCTGTAAGAAACAACAGATCTGATGAATACAAAGGCATGGAAAGACTTATGTGACCTGATGCAAAATGAACCAGAACCAAGCTATGAAGAGGGCCAGCTCTGAGAAAGTCCATTCTGGGATAAGATACAGGCCAGAGGCCTGTTCTTGCCCTTGGGCTGATAACTCAGCATGTGGGCTCTCCATCCCTCTCTCGGCATGCACGTGCTGCTCAGAATGAAGGCTCTTCAAGCCTCCTCGGTATACATGTGCTCTCTCCAATACCCCCCCACGGCACACACACGTGCTAAACACCACCCGTGGGCTATTAACAGAATACTGTTTACTGCAAAAGGGGAACAAAAGCACTAGGAAGTCATGTATTATGCATATGCCTCGCACCTAGATTTGTTGATTCTACTTGCCTAAAACGTATATAAGCCCTGTCCCTCAAATAAACAGAGCTGTTCTTTACTCTTCCACCTGGCCATGTTTTTCTTTTCACTCTCCCTGGCATTCGGCCATCTCCGGCCATTTCGTCACCACAGCCGCTGGCGGCAAAGATATATCATGTAAGATGACTACAACAGTGTAAATGAAGAGAACTATAACCACTTTGTTTAAAAATGCAAAAATATGCTTAGCTTGCAGGCTATACAATTACAGGTGGCAGACCAGATTTGGCCCTTGGACCACAGTTTGCTGGACTCTCCATAGGCCAATGAGGTTGCTTCCAGCCAAATTCTAGGACATACTTTTACAAAATGGTTTATGAACATTTAGAAATGAAGGCAGTAATGACTAGGAGCCAGAATGGCTTCCTTAAGAACAAAACTTACCAGACTAACCTAAATTCCTTTTTTAACAAGGGGCAGCTAGGTGGTGCAGTGGATAAAATGCCAGGCCTAAAGTCAGAGAGACTTGAATCCAGATCCAGCCTCAGATACTTAATAGCTGCGTGACTCTGGGCAAGTCATTTAGGCCTGTTTGCTCAGTTTCCTCATCTGCAAAATGAGCTGGAGAAGGAAATGGCAAACAACTTCAGTATCTCTGCCAAGAAAGCCCAAAAAAGGGGTCATGAAGAGTCAGATATGACTGAAATGACTGAACCACAACAAATGAAGCGAATGATGTGCAGGTAACACAAGTAGATTTCAGTAAATGTTTAACACAGTGATTCGTGTACACAAAAAGAAAGCTAAGAGACTACATGAGAGCAGGTTGGTGGGAGCAGAAGTAGCTGAATGACCTGAACCAAAGAATAATAATGAATAGGCTGGTATCACCTTGGACAGGGGACTCAGTCCAGGAGAATGTCAGACGCTGCTGAACATCTTTGTTGTTAAGTACATGTTCATTCATCTATCTACCTTGCCCACCCAAGCAGGTGTGATCTTAGGTTACTAGTCAAAATAACTTTACTACTTCCATGTTCTCACCCTATCCTGGGTCTGAGGTATTTGGCAATCAAGTCCAAACTGTTCTAACATTAAGATTTCCCTGGGATGACTTCGATTGGGGAATTTTTTTTTCATACTGACAATACTTATTTTGCTGTCCCCTCCCAAAGTAAGCCCTCCACAGCTTGAGATCATTCTAGACCATAACAAACCTGGTCAAGTAGCATTTATTAAGCACCTACTATGGACCACTCACCATGAATACAAAAATAAATGAAACTGTTCCTGCCCTTCAGGAGCCCTTCACAGTTTGAATGTATACTTAGGCTTTAACTTCCTTCAATTCTGGTTTGTGCTGATTGACACAGCAAATTGTCCAAGGCAAATCTGGCCTCTTTTCTTCTGGCCATTCTACTCAAGGTCATTTCTTTGAGGTTTTTTAACTGATTATGATAGCTTTACAACTGTTTTGCTAACCCAACACAAAATTTACATTGTTATTGACTGTAATTCATAGTTGTAATTTTTTTCTCCAAGGATTTACTTGTTGAAGTTGTCTCTGAGGAGCTCTACATATCAAACTCTCAACAGAGGCTTGCTTTTTCCAGTGGAAATTCTTAGTTGTAGGTATTCTGAATACCCATTTTTAGGAGGGGGGGAATCTTTAATAGTATGTGTAGTTTAACTGAAGAGTATAAGAAGTCTTGGGTTACTGTGCAATTTCCCTTGATTTGTGACATATAAATTCAAATTCTTCTTGGTCTCATCTTAGGTGAAAAATGTTTGCAATTCAAATTAGTGTTCCTTGATGGGTGACTGATTACTGCTTATCTGCTTGTAAAATCATCTCTTGTTCTGGTAGCAGTCTGATATGCAACTTATCCCTTTTCCAATGATTCTGAGAAATTTACCTTTACAATTCCCTTTTTCTTTTTTTTTTACATTTTGGGGAGAGTATAAATAAATGGGCAGCAGACTATGGCACTATTCTCAAAGGCCTGAAATCTATTACACAATGCCAGTAAAATTAAACCTTAACTGCACAAAGTTCTCATTAGAACTGGCTGCTGAACCTCTTCCATAAACTTGCTAGTGCAGCACAGTTTCAATTCTTCCTTTCTGAACCTGAGTTGGCCTTCCTGGTTAATGTTTAGAAACCCTACTTTTGCTACTGGTCCATGTTCCCTGACCTTGTCACCCCAGCAGCAATGTGATAGCTGCCCCAGCAGGCACTTTATCTGAAGACCTTACATAAACCCAGGCGCTCAGAGGTAGTATACCTTTGATCAAGACCACTAACTGGCTAGTTGCCCTAGCATGGGGCATAATTTTGGAGGTGAGGGAGCTAACCTGGGACTCCATCTCTGAGTGAATTGCTGTTAATCTGCCCAAACCTTTCTATGATGTGCTGGGCTGAGTCATAAAACATTTTAATCCTTCCTAGGGTTGCATTCACCAGAACTCACCCTAAATTTGCATAACAACAATGATTTTTTAATTATCTCAGTTCAATATTCCAGTTGTCATCTGTTTGCAAAGTTGGAAATGAGTGTCATGAGACAAGAGCAAATGTGCCTGATTTTCAAAAAAGAGAGGAGACTGGAGTCGGCAAAAAACCACATTGGGAGCCTGCCTTATTCTTCACAACATTCTAAAACTCCATTAGAGATAGTTTGCAAGCACTGACTACGAGAAACAAAGATCACTAAAAGCCAGAATAGCTTTATCAAGAATAAAGAATTGAACCTTGCCAGCTTCAGCTCACTACCTCTATTGAAGGTAACTAGACTTGTAGATCAGGGGAATGCTGCAGATGCAGTTTACTGGAATTGCTGGATTTGAGCAAAGTATTTAACAACTGTCTTCATGTTATCTTTGGGGGCAAGATGAAAAGGTATGGGCTATGTAATGGTACTATCGAGTAGATCTGACAGGCCCAAAGAGTAGCCATTAATGGATTGTTAGCTTAGAGGCGGATGTCCATCAGATTGTCTCAGCTATATGATCTTGGCCTTAAATTCTTCAACATTGTTGTCAATGCTTTGTAACAAAACATAGAAGGTGTGTTTGTCAAATTTGTAGATGGCAGATTTTAAAAATTTTTTCATTAAAGGGGCCATCCCTTGACTCACTTCTTAAAGAGGCCTATTCATTGAATGGACATTGCCGCACTTGGAGTGAGAACTTGAAAACACCTTAGTTTAAAAAAGGCCAGTCTCCTGCTGCATCCTGGGCCATCTCCAGTAGTCCAGAGCCATATCTGGCCACTGGACCCAGATGGCTCTGGAGTTGGAAGAGAGGCTGGTGACTGTGCACAACTTTCCCTTACTTAAATCCAATTCACCTGCATGTCAGGGCATTGCCTCCCTAAAGTTATGGACAAACAGCAACCTCTGTGAGTAGAAAATTTCTAGTTGGGCAACAAGGCTTCTTTCTTTCTTTCTTTCCTTCCTTCCTTCTTTCTTCTCTCTCCACATAGGGTATCATACTCTTACCTGTCAGTGCTCTGCCCAAAGGGAAGGTAAATCTTAATCTATGAAACTTTTTTGTTTTGGTTTTTCCTTTTAAAGGCCAGCCTCAACCCCAAATCACTCTCGTCCCAAACCAAGCCCTACTTGGTCACTATTTGGGCCCTGACTGGCTCAAAAATAACGTAAATAGCAATTGTTTCTCTTTTGGCCAGAAACCCTGAGGGTCTTCCCCTCCCAGATCTATTTTTTTTTAAAGAGGCCATTCTTTACCTAATTTTTATTAAGCATTAATCACTGAATGGGCACTGCCTCAGTCAAACTGAGACCTGTTAAAGACCTTAGCTGAAAAAGGCCCAGGTCCTCCACTGCACCCTGGGCCATCTCCAGTCACCCAGATCCATTTCTGGCCACTAGACCCAGATGGCTCCAGAGGAGAAAGTGAGGCTGGTGATTTTGCACAGCCCTCCCTCACTTAAATCCAATTCATTTGCATGTCATGCCATCACCTCCCTGATGTCATGGTCCTCTTCGAGAACGATGGACAAACAGCAAGATGGCAGAGGAACAGCTAATGTGTTGGGTGACAAGAGTTAGTTTGCAAAAAGATGTTTGTCAAGCTAACATAATGGCCTGAATCAAGATGAAAGGGAAGCATCAGTTCACACACACACAAATCTGGAAGTTCCAGTGGACTACATGTCCAATAAGGGTCAGCACTGTGACAGCAGTCAAAAAAGCCAATGCTACACTAAGCTTCACTGACAGGATCAGTGTCAATCGAGAGAGGAAAAGTTCTGCTGCACTCAACTCTAGTTAGACCACATCTGGAATATTCTGTTTAATTCTAGCTACCAGTAGAGCTTTATCAAAGATAAAAAATGAAGTCTTGCCAGCCTAAGCTCACTGCCTCTACTGAAGCAAGGAGACACAAAGGTTTTGAGAACATAGACAAGATGTGGCATGTCCAGAAGAGGGCACTCAAGACAGAAGACTGGAGAAGATGCCCATGAAGATCTGTTGAAGTAACATAATTATCTTCAAGTATCTCAAGGCCTGTCAAGTCATAGAAGGATTGGATTTAATCAGCTTGGCCTCAGGTGCAGACTCTGCAGACACATTTACCTTTGATGTCAGTAAAAATACCTAACATCAGAGATATATCAAAGTAGAAGGGGTTGCCTCAAACTAGAGGTCTTCAGAGGTTTGTCATAGATATCATAGTGAGAATTCTCAACCAAATACAAGTGAGATTAGTTTCTGAGATGCCAAACTCTTAGGTTTATTGATTCTAAGGCTTCTCTAAGATTTATAGGTCCCTTGTCTCTTTTAACCTCATTATCCTTATCTCATGTCTCACCTAGTCTCTTCACAGAAAAATCACATGCCTTTGGAGAGGCCTGGCCAGTCCAGGTTCACTCAGTATCTAAAATGTGTATCACATTGGAGTAATATTTATTATTCATGGGTAAGTAAAGCCAATATAATAAAAAGTGACAATTTTACCTAGTCTATTTATTCAATGCTATCCCAATTAAATTACTAAAAAGTCATCTTATTGAGGTAGAAAAATAATAACAAAATTCATTTGGAATAAGAAAAGGTAAGGAATTTCAAAGAAACCAGGAAAAAAAAAAGATTAAAGGAGAATCAGCAATATCAGACCTTAAACTATATTAAAAGGCAAGAATATTGTTGAAGAGTAAAATGGATAATTTCAATTAATTTAAATCAAAATATTCTTGTATAAATAAAACCAATGTAGCCAAGAATAGATGGAATGCAGAAAATTGGGAAAATACTTTGATGGACATCTCTCAGATAGGATGGGATTATGTTGGAATATTGCTGTGCTGTAGGAAGTGGTGAGCTGGTTGATTTAGAAAAAACATGGAAAGACTTGGCCCTATGAAGGAAGATGCTATCCACCTCCAGAGAAAGAGATAAGTGGAAATATGCATGGTATGGTCTTACATGTAAGTGTATGAGTATATACGTATGAGTGTGTGTGTATGTGTAGCTGTGCTGAATTGTAGCCTTCTTTAGGGTAGAGGGGGAAGAGGAAAAAAAAGGAAAATGCACAGCAGAAAACAAAAGAAAACCTACATGGAAGCAAAGTTGGGTAGCTTTGAAGACGATGTATGGTATTTATTGTATAAGTTTTCTTGAAATGGAAATTTATTGTTTTGTATGGAATCTTGTATTATGTTCTGCTGTATACATGGAAATGCTCTTTTTCTTTTCTTGTATTTAAATTTAAAATGAATAAAAAAATCTACAAAATAAATGAAAACAAAATATGTATCATAACATTTAATGCCCAGGAGCTAGATTAATAGTTCTTAAGATTAAACAGCCTTTCCTCCCATCTCAACCTTAGGCCTCACAGTCCTTATTATACACTCCAGTTGCCACCAACCCTCCATCGCACCATTAAAACACCATGGCGCTTCCTTCTAATTCCATAGTGACTGAGGACTGGGGCCATAACCCTTTTAGGGTTTTAGCCTTTTTATTTTGGCCCACTGCTTGATATTTTCATATCCTGGACAGGTATGAATGATAATAGCTGTGATGCCATTTCCCTAGGTTAGTTGAAGGGATGCTTGCCCCACATCCATTCTCCATACCAGAATTCAGGACTGAGGGGCTGCCATTGCATCCATGCTGGTGGCCTAACCTTAAGCTGCATAGCTTGTCCAAGCTAAGTTCTGTTGGTATGGCTATCAATGCACCTTCTTCCAAATTCCCAAGACTATATCCCCCCAACTGGTGCCATAAAGCAGAATGGATAGAAGGGCAGTAGCATATTCTGATGTTGGGAAACAATTAAAGTTAAAAAAAAACTGTGTGTGTGTGTGTGTGCGCGCGCATGCGCATCTGTCCCAAGGCAAGTTCTACCTTGCTCGAAGTAAGGATATGGGTAAGCTTTTATGGAAGGTTGTGGAAAGGAGGACACAAAGGAAAAAAAAACTGGGTGGCCAACAAAGATAAACATGTGCTCACAACATAATACAGCCACACAGCACACGTATGTACACACCCTTCTGTAGCAATAGCTTTCAGGGCAATGACTGATCAAAGAAAGGAAAAAAGTAAAATCTCTGCCCAACACTATAGTTGAAAAAGTCTATAGGATCACAAATCAGGAGAAAAATGAAGTCACTCAAATCAAACCCACAGCACCATGGAAAACTGGGACTTCCAGAGAGAAAGAAGCTGAACAGTATTCTCTGCTTTCTCAGGGGCCAGAAAGCTCAGGGGTGGGAAACTTACAGCCTCAGGGCTACATGTGATCCTCTAGGTCCTCAAGTGTGGCCCTCTGACTGAATCCAAACTTCAAAGAACAAATCCCTTTAACAAAAGGATTTGTTCTATAAAACTTGGACTCAGTCAAATGGCCCCAACCAAGGACCCACAAGGCTAACTATGGCCATGAGGCCCCAGGTTCCCCACCCCTGGCCTAGTGTCCACAGACTAGGTAACCTATTTTAGGAACTGAGCCACTAACTCCCTTTCTAAATTGTGGTTTTTCAGCACTAACCTGAGAGAAAACAGGAAGTACCTTAACCACTCTCCCCCTGAAGAATGTAGTAAGGAAGTGAGATGTCCCAATGGGCCAGACAGAATGAGAGGTGTGGTTCTAAGGACAGAGTCCTGAATGGTCATGATACAAGATAACTTCTAGCTAAGGGAAGAATGGGAATGGTGGTGTTAATCATTAACTGCCATCAGGATTATTATTATCTTTTTGCTTGCCTCAAGATTCAGTCTCTTCTTCCTAGATGCAGATCAAAATCACTGTTGCCATCCTACTATTCTCTAAGCCAGTGACTGTCTTCTTAAACATTCTTAAAAAGTTGTCCCCAATTGATTTCAGAAAACTCAGCTACCTACATTATACATCCTGAGGAAGGGACACTAACCAACCAAAACTGTCCTGATCCCCTGAAGTGCAATCTTCATTTTCCTGGGATATGAATTCCATCCTTTCTGAAGTTGCAAAAATCATATACCTTCCCCCTTAGAAGATAACTATTAACAAAAGTTACAGTAAATAAATACTTCAAATAACAAATAACAAGAAACAAAGATTAGTCAATCACAAAAGAAACTTTAAGAAAGGTTGCATGAGCACGTGGAACTCAGATGACAGCCATACACAATAAGACAAGCCTAGGCTCTGCTCTTGATGAGCTCACAAATACATTATGAGATTTTGATTCCAGGCTGAATTTTCTGAGATTTAGTAACAGTTAACAAAGCTGTTTGAAGATTCCTCATATAAAAAATCTGCACAAAGTTAAATTCTAGTGTGTACTCTCTGATGTGTCATAAGGCCAGACCTATGCCTAAAGACTTTCCCACATTCTTTACATTCATAGGGCTTCTCTCCAGTATGAATTCTCTGATGCTGAATAAGAGCTGAGCTTTGATTGAAGGCTCTCCCACATTCATTACACCCATAGGGTTTCTCTCCAGTATGAATTCTCTGATGTTGAATAAGAGAAGAGTTCTGGTTGAAGGCTTTCCCACATTCCATACAATGATAGGGTTTTTCTCCTTCATTTCAAAGAATGAATTCTTTGATGCTTCCTAAGATCACAGCCTTGACTGAATGCCTTTCCACAATGAGTACATTTGTGGGACTTTACTCCCATATGAATTCTCTGATGTTTTCTAAGATCTGAGTTCTGCTTAAAGGTCTTCTCACATTTATTACATTCATAAGGTTCCCTGACAGTTTGATTGTTTTGATGCACATTAGAACATGAATTCTGCCTGTAGTTTTGGTCATTTGTAGGAGGTATATGGGGTTTCTCTACTCTATGTATAACTAGATCTGAGTTCAAATGGCAACTACTCAGACACTTATATTTATGACTACTCTCTTGTAAGGGAATTTTTTCAGAAGAGATGGTCACTACCACAAAATTTCCATCCTGGGAAAGGGATCCGTCCACTTTCTCCATTTTGTTTTCTTGTTCCTTGTCTAAAGTGTCTTCACACTCACATGCTTCTCCAATCTTGGCTCCTTTGGAAACATCCATTGGGAATCTTCCAGACATCCTCTCCTGTGACTCTACTTCTTCAGAAAATTCCTGCTTTGGAAGGGACCACTTGGTACTAGTCTCAAAATCTGAAATGATCAACAGAAAATACAAATGTCATGTATGCTGAAAGAAGGGAACCTTCTTAAAAGGACTATTAACAAGGGTTCACATCTCTAAGTCCTTTATATACATTACCTGTTAGGGTTATTACAACCACCCTTTGAATAAGCAGGAAGTATCCTATTGTTACATATTAGGAAAAGAAGGACAAGAGAGGCGATGAGACCATAGATTTAGAGTGGAAAGGCTCTTCACAGGCAGCAATCTATTCCAACTTCCTCTTTCACAGAGGTCAAGAGACATTAAATGGCTCAATCAGCATCACGCAGTCAGTGGGTAGGTTGCGGAGCTGGGACTAATATCCAGATTGCAAATCCATCAGCATTTCAATGAAGCCACAGAGTAGTCAAAATTAAATTATATCCTACGCAAGATACGAATACAGTTTATACATGTTTCAGTGAGCTTTCACAAACAGTATCCCAATCTAGAGGACATGGTAACAGGAAACAAGGGTGAAAACACAGGCACAAAGTGATGGAGGCAGGCAAGAAGTAGAGCGAAAAATATAGTACAAAAAAATGAACCAGTCTATGACAACAAGAAAGAAGAGACAAATCAGAGAATGTAGGAAGCCAAAGACTGAAGGAATGGTCTCATATACAAAATATTTATAACAAAGAACTGAATGGAAGTGGGAGCCCATCACCTGAGGAATAGGTGAACAAACTGTGGTATATGAAAATAATGGAATATTATTGTGTCACAAGAAATTATCAATATGAAGCACTCACAAAAGCTTGAGCTTTTTGTGAATAACAGTTCATTAAGAAGGAAGCAAACTCCAGAGCACAATTTACATGATCATTATTATACATAGGAAAACAATGTTGAAGGATTGCAGAACTCTGAGCCGTGGAGTGATGTGACATCAGAGGGTGGCTGCTAAGACATGCGTCTCTCAACAGAGGGCTGGTAAATTATATATAATGTAATGAGCCATATATTGTCAGTCAAGGCCAATGTATATGTCTTGCTCATATGTATATTATAGGTTACAGGAGAGGGCTTGGGAGTGAAGGAATTGGCAACCGAGTGTGATGAAAAAAGGATTATCAACAAAACATTTTAAGAGGGTGGGGAGGGAAATGGATGAGCCAAGCAAGAATAACCTTACAAACTAGGACTAAAAAACTGGAGTTGGGGGAAATGAGCTTTCATTAAGGGTGGGAAATATGAGGAGAAAATGTAAGCAAAGGGACTGAACAGCTAGATGGTAAGAATAATGGAACAGTTTCCATGCCAGTGATTTGAACCATCTTTCATATGCTAACTTTCCAAACTTTGCCACTATCACAACCTGGATCTTCCCTCAGTGCTATGCTGAACGTTCCATCCACTCCTACTCCAGAAGTCTTCTCATCCTGGAATATCTGTCCACCATCCCAGCTCCCTTCTTCCACTCACGACTTCCTCTTAGAGCCTCCATTATGGGGAGAGGCCCAGGCCAGCCAACCCTCGCTCCTCTCTTGCTCTGCTCTTGACTCTCTGGCCTCTGCCATCATGCCTCAGCTGCCATTTAACCCTGGAACATACCTCCACCATGCCAGCTTCCTTCTCTCACTGGTGAGCTCCTCCAAAGGCTTTCCAGACCTGGACACCTGGCCCCAGTGGGGGTCACTTGATGTAACAACACTGCTACTAGCAGAGGCTGTGGAGGTGTAAGACTAACAACATCAGCATACAGAAGGCTGCTAGCACAAATTCTTTGATCTGCTTTTCTAAGGGGTTTACAATCTCACTTTAATTAAACATACATATATCATTCACTTAGTTCAGGGGAAAAGTCAATACCCTGAACTTCAAAGAAAACACAAACAGAAATTACAAGCAGAAATTATATAAACAGAGCAAATAAAATAAATCAGCAGACTGGGCTTCTGTCTGTCCATAGCAATACATACATAGTTACCAGAGAGAGAAGCACCAACATCTGGGTGTTCAAAGCCAGGAGGCTCCTTAATGGCTACCCAGAGTCTCGTCTGGCCAAATCACATGAATGCTCTTCCAATGAGTGAGCCCCCAAACAAAATGCTAACCTCAAAGTATATATACATTTCCTCAGGGTCAGAGAGTGTCACAACCATGTGATTCAAACTCATATGACCTAGGCCTTCCCATGACTTAAGCAGGTCATCAAAGACTCCCAATTCAATCAAAGACTCTTGATTGAAATAAAGGCAAGACTCGAAGGCACTTGATTGCCTTAGTGCTGAGAAGCACTCCAAAACAAAAAAAAAAAAGCAAAAATTTCCACCCTGCTTGCCATTACATTTGCCCCTCTCCCCAATCTTGTGTGTCTTCCTCCCCTCCCCCCACCCATAGAATATCAGCTCCTTGAACACAGGGAATGTCTTTCTTTTTGCTTGTATTTGTCTCCCCAGGCCTTACCACAGTGTAGGCTAGCTACTAGCACATAGTAAGAGCTTCATGAATGCTTGTCTGCCATGCCAGTGGGGTTGGGCAAAAGGGGACATCAGTAGTAAGAGAAAGTAAAGAGACATCTCAGTTCTGTGCCTTAAGGACCCATCCACAAAAACCTTTCAGTTCTGCAATCCTTGTTAAGCTCATGGGGTTCAAAAGCTGTCACTAGATGAGCAAGGATGGGGTCTATCTAACAAGGACAACTAAGAATATACATGCCTGATTTCTTGTAAATCTAATCAAGAGTTTTCAGTGGAAAAGGATGGAAGAGAGAGAAAACTGCTTATTATCTATTACAGACAAGAGAGGTTAACTACAATACAGAAAGGAGTAAAAATACCCAGAATATCATAGGAAACAAAAATCCAAAAGAGGAGGAAAAAACACCATGGCCTCCATCACTCCAATGTCTATGCACAAATGCAAAACTTATAGGCATGCCAGGCAGATTACAGCCTCTACCACCAGGAGTCAAATTTGACCTTCCAGGTACCACTGAAGCTTAGCTGGATGAGACTAAGGCCTGCAACAGGCTCTGCAAGGGTATACCTTATCTGAAAGCAACAAGATGGAGAAAAGACTGGGGCAAAGTAGAAGGTGGGGGGTATGGGGTATGCCATGGCATTTAAGAAGATACACTTGGTTGAGGAAATCCAGAAACCAAAGAAGGGAAACATGATGCAGAGGAGTATGAAAGCATATTAAAAATGAAAAACTTCTCTTTTGTAAAACTGAAGATATTAAGAAATAATATTTCTAAATCTCTAAAATAAAACCCTTTTCTAAACCTCTCTGTTTGAAGAGGGGTTAGACCAGTTTGAGGTGGGTTAGGTTAGAGCCTTTCTTAAGGAAAAGGATTAATGTGGTAACCAAAATTTAGAACAGGAGCATCTTTTAATTAGGTTATTGATCCGTCCCTTAGCAAATAGTGCCACAACCTGACCTTCTCCACTGAGAAGGGATTAAGGTATTTAGGGCTGGGAGGGCTCAAGGGATTCCTTCAGATGACTCCAGGGAGACAACCTAAGGGGAGCGTCCAACATAGGATGAATGGTGACTATTGCTTTAGAATGTTAATCCCTAAACCGAATTTTCATCTACATTTTTTTCATTGTTCCAGATTTCTATAAATGTTATCTCAACTCTTCCTGGGCTAAAGAGTTTTGTTGGGGGACACAGGGAACTAGGCCAGTCTGGACATCTCTCTCTGCACCCCAAACATAGACCGGTTATTATATTTAATATTAAATTGTTTCTTGAAGATTTGTGCTGAAAACACAGAATATAGTATTAATATTTTTTCTTCAATAGAGACAGATGGAGAAACAGCACTGATATTGTCAGAGTGTTCCTAAAGTCTGGACACATAGGCAAAAATGCATATTTTCAAGAAATGAAATGAATTAAATTTTCAACATTTTATTTAATTGGAATATTAACAAGTAACATCTTCAACATGAAGATGTTACTGGACAGAAAGACTTAAATGAGCAGTTTGGAAAATAGATCACAAGTCTAGAGTGAGGTGGCTATAAGAGGGAACTTCAGTTGTCCAGAAACTTGCTGGAATCTTTCTCTTTTCCTCCCCTCCTCTGCCCTCTTTTATCCTTCTCTTCCCATCTTCCCCCTTTCTCTCCCTGATTCCCAAGGTAATTAATTTATTAAGGGCCTTCAAAGTGGAACGCACCCAGCTAAAGGCTGAGATGACAGACACCAGCAGAACAAAGACAGCCCTGCCTGCGAGGAGTGGGGGGAGACAACACATAAAAGGAAGCGGGAGAAGGGAGGAGAGGAACTCAAGGTACCTTCCCCACTGTGACCCCTTGATGAACCAGATCAGCTTCACTCTTTTCTCTTCTCTTGAATCCCTGGTCCTCTTATCCTATCACTGATCTAGATTTGTGCAAGGTGAAGGCTTGGCCTTGGATTGCTCCCACCCTCCATCCTCTGCCTTCATTCCCATTTCTGAAAAATGGAGAAAATCATGAAACTATGCTGCCTAGGTCCACTACAAACTTACATTTATTATTATTGTTCATTTGTGTCTGACTCTTCATGACCTCATATGGGGTTTTCTTGGCAAATATACTGGGATAGTTTGCCATTTCCTTGTCAGTGGATTAAGGCAAATAGAGGTTAAGTGACTTTCCCAGGGTCACACAGCTAGTAAGTATCTGAGGCAAGATTTGAACTCAGATCTTCCTGATTCCAGACCCAGGATTCTCTCCACTAAGCCACCTGGCTGCCTCAAAGTGATGCGTAACCTCAACTGGGCCCTTACTACACCAAGGCATTCCTTTTGAACCTCCTAAATCAATTCACTGTCCCACTCACAGCAGCACCTGATCTAAAACTATTCATCCCTCCTCTCAAACTGCCAATGACTCCCAGACCCTGACTCTCTCAAAACCTTGCCTTATATTTCAAAGAAAAATTGAGGCCATTTGTCAAGACCTACTTCTTTTCCCCTGCCCCTCCTCCTCTCAGATCACTCACATGTCTTCTACCATTAGCTTTACTCCTGGCTCTTGTGAAGAGACAAGCACTTCTATTTACCAAGGCTCACCCCTCTACTTGCTTGAGGGATCCTATTCTCTCCTGTCCCCTCCTACAGACTGCCCCTTCTGTTATCCACACTCTTTCATTTATCTTTATCTTTCCCTGTCTACTGGTTGCTTCTCTGCTAGCTACCAACACGTCCATGTCTTCTCTGTCCTCAAGAAACTTCACCTGATGTGTCCATTCTCATTAGCTATCATCCTATATTTCTCTTCCCTTTTCTAGACAAACTCCTGGAGATGATCTTTTACAAGAGGTTCCTCCACTTCCTTTCCTATTGCTCTTTCTCTCTTTTGAATTCTCTGTATTCTGGCTTCTAACCTCATCATTCAACTGAAACTGCTCTCTCCTAAACTACTGATGATCTCTTAATTGTCAAAGCTAATGACCTTTCTCAATCTTCATCCTTCTTGAACTGCAGCCTGTTACAATGTCAATCACCCTCTTCTCCTTGAAATGCTCCTCTCAAGGTTTTACTCACAGAGCTCTCTCCTGGTTTTCCTCCTACTTGACTATTCCTTCTCAGTCTCCTTCACTGAACATTTGTCCAGGTCATCACTAACTATAGGCGGCCCCAAAGGCTCTGTCCTGGGCCCTCTTCTCTTCTCCCTCTATACTATTTCTCTTGGTGATCTAATCAGTTCCCATGTATTCGGTTATCATCTCTAATCTGATGATTCTCAGATCTACCTGGCCAGCCCTAATCTCTTCAGCCCTAATCTCTTTTCTGTATCTCATCTCCAACTGCCTATTAGACACCTCAAACCAAATGTTCCACAGACATCTTAAGCTCAAAATGTTCAAAATTGAACTCACTATCATTCCCCCTAAATCCTCCCTTCTTCCTAACTTCATTACAATGTGAGAAATAATTTGTCTGGACCACTACTCTATTCCAATCAGTATTAATCAATTTGATATGATTCCATAGGAGTAGTGATTATAAGTTCTGTATATTAAGCCTCAGAGCTCTGAACTACAGGTTGTAAATTCACTTGCTTAATCATAGGAAGCTAACTAGACGCCCCCACCATTGTTTATCCTTGTCATGGTGACTAAGCCCAGTGTGGTAGAGGTAACTCAAATTACATGGAAAGTCCTCCAATTTATTTTTGTACCTCTGGACCATTCTCTCTTGTCCAACACAAGCAGGTAACCATTTTATGACCACCTAGTCAGTGGAAATGCCCCATGCTTCACCCAATCTGTGACTCCACTGTTAATATGTCATTTTTGGACCTCAAGAGCAAGATCTGTCAACCAATGAGACTGTGTACTTTACCATGCCTCTTTTGCATATGTGCGTATCAACTCTATAAAAAACAAAGTCCCGGAATATCACAGATCATGAGGAAAATCTGAGGTCTACTTCATTAGAAGGGACCACAGATCCTTTAATAAAGTGCCAGTAGCTCAGAGCTCTGCCTCAAGTCTCTTTTATTGCAGGTTAGACAATTTTAATTCCCACAACTATGACCCAGAGCATCCCTTTCCCAGGCTCAAAACCTTGACTCACTCTCTCTCACCAGCCTTATCAAAATATCTATCAAGTCCTGTCCTTTTGGTCTTTATAATATCTCTAGTATGTGCTTCCTTTTCTCCAATGGCATTGCTATTACCCTGGCACAGGTTCTCATCAGCTCATGCCTAGACTATTTCAATAGCTTTACGGTTGATCTCCCTGCCCCAAGTTTTCCCCACTCCAGGCGATCCTCCACTTAGCTGTCAGACTGATCTTTCTAAAGCATATGTCTGACTATTTCACTACTCTATTCAATAAACTCCAGTGGCCCCACCAGATGAAATATGAAAATCATTCATCTGGCTTTTAAAACCTTTCATAACCTGGCCTCCTCCTACCTTTCTAGTATTCTTTTTTTGTTTGTTTTTAATTTTTTAATTGATTTTTAAAAATTCACAATTCTCAATTCTCCCCTACTTTCTAATTGAGAAGGTAAGCAATATGATACCCATTATTCATGTGAAGTTGAAGCCTTGCAAAACATATTTCCATACTAGCCACGTTGAAAAAAGAAGCAAGAAAAATAAAGTGAAAAAAACCCATGCTTCAATAGGCACTTGGAGTTCTCCAGTTCTCTCTCTGGAAGTGGACAGTATTTTTCATCACCAGTCTACTGGAACTGTCAGAGATCACTGTACTGATCAACAACAACAACTTACAATACTGCTGTGATTGTGTACAATGTTCTCTTTCCAGTCTTCTTAAATCTTACCTCCCTGCACATACTGGTGATGCAGTGACATTGGCCTCCTTGCTGTTCCCCAAACATAACAGTGCATTTCCCACTCCTGGCTGTCTCCCATGACTAGAATTAAGTCTCCCTCCCCAACTCTACATCCTGATTTCCATGCCTTCCTTCAAATCCCAGCTAAACTTTTCTATGAGAAGCTTTTCTCTATCCCATTACGCTAGTGACTTTCTTCTGTTGATTATCCTCAATTTACACCATAGAATATATATCTTGCTTGTATACAGTTATCTGCATGTTGTCTTTCTCACTAGACTGTGAACTTCTTGAGAGCAGGGGCTGTTTTTCGCCTTTCTTTATACACTCAGTACTTAGCACAATGTATGACACATAGCAGGGGCTTACTAAATGCTTGTTAACTTATCTTGCTGTCAACAAAGGACAAAGCAAATACACTATAGCTTTGTAATGTTGTCAATAAAAACACTAAAGCAAAATTTGCTGGGAATAATTGAACCAGGAATTTAATTTTCCTTATCCTGGAAAAGTAAAAGATGGTGCAATTCTGATGTTGTAATTTGCTGAATAATATAACACCTGAGATGATTTGTTGAACCAGGAATGTGATTTTCCTTATCCTGGAAAAGTGAAAGATGGTGCAATTCTGACATTGTAATTTACAGAATAATATAACACCTGAGATGATTTGTCTTTAAAATAAAAATTTCTCTACTGCTTCATGGAATCATCCTTTTTAAATGGGAATGGATTGGAAAGATGATCTAGTCCAACCCCATCACTTTACAGAAGACAAAACCGAGACCCAGACAAGTTACATGATTTGCCCAAAATCACACTGATGGGAATTGGCAAAGCCAGCACTTAAACCAATGTCCTTTGATACCAAATCCTGTATATCACACTACCTCTTAATCATTGTAGACAAGAAACTGAGGAGCCAGATGCTATTCTGACTGACAAACAACCCCCATTCTTTTCAACGCCTTCCCTTTAATCCTTCCTTCTTCCTTCTCCTTGCTCCTCACCTCTTTCTTGTAGGAAATGGAGATCTGGAGACCCACACTTGATCTCTGCCTTCATAGGCAGAATCTGGACATTCAGTGCATCCTGTGCTGCTCTCAAGGGTGCCATCTTCTCCCAAGCCCCTGCCTCTCTCTGTGTACTTGATGCAACCTGGAGATAATGAAATATGTTTGGCCTTATAAAGGAACCACCATGAAAACAAAAACACAGATATACGAAGGAAGACCAGGGACACAGGACAAAGGACAAAAAAACCAAAGTTTTGCTTGTTGTATTTAAAGAGGCTGTATTAAGATTAATCATAAAACAACCCTGGAGGCTCCTTTTTATTACTAAACAGCTTGTTCCTTTCAGGAGAGAGGCTAAATTGGCACGTGAAAGAATTAACTACAACAGAAATTTTTGTTGCTGATAAACAGGAAATCTTCTGAAATTTGAGTTAATTTCATTATATGGCTATTTGAAAAATGAATGATTTAGTATTAAGTAAGATGAATGTACAATAAAACTTCAAACAATTGTCAATAAACCTTATTTTATTTATTATATTTCTATATTAAATTATATTTACCCATTTTTACCAATTAAAAATAAATTGTGAGATTACCACAATCAGTTAACCAAAAATTACACAACCAGTGACAGACCTTACCATATCTATAATATGACTAACTTTTAGAAACTGTGAAAAATCATGTAGTTGCAGAGTAATTTTTCTTAAGCATAAACTCTAAGTAAATCTATTAGAAAAGACTTAGAATACAGAATATCCTGACTGAACAAAAGCTAGGAAAATCTGCTTACCTCCCTTGTGGTTGAGATAGAAAATAATAGCTAAGAGGAATCTTAAAAGTCATCTAGTCCAAGCCTTTCATGAGGAAACTGAGGACCAGACAGTGGTCTTACTCTAATACATGACTTACTCTAATAAGCAGAAGAGACAGGGTTCAAGCCAGGTCTTTTGACTCTAAGAGCAACACATTTCATACTCTACCAACCTCCCTCCCACTCCACGTTTATTTTCAGTCTTCATCTTCTTTGACTTTTACCACATTTGGTACTGATAACCACCTGATAACTTTGTAAAACTCTTTCTTCCTTTGGCTTCCATAACTCTACAAGATTCTTGTTCTCCTACCTTTCTGACCACTTCTCTATGTTCTTCCATGGTTCTTTTCTATAGGCTTATAAATATGCGTATCCCAGGATTCAGCTTTTGCCCTCTACTCTTCCTCTCTCCACACTCTCCTTCAAAGATCTCATCTACTTTCATGTAGATTGGTAATTGAATGAACCAGTTAAAAACACTCAGTCACCCTTGATTTCTCCCCCCATTCTCCAAGTCTGTTGCTTTTTCCTTCCTAATTTTTTTTTCCTTTCTAATTTCCCCTGCCCCCACCCTAATTCAGATTCTAGTCATTCCATTCACTCCTAGGACAGGAACTGTCTCAAGTCTGCCTCTGTATTCCTATCACCTAGCACCAATCCTGGAATAGAAAAAGCACTTACAACACTTGAAATGCTCAATAATGGACAACTGAAGTTGCTTCCTAAAATGATCACCCTGCCTCCAGACTCCCTTCATTAAGACAACTCACCAACATATCAGAATTGCATTTTGGCTCAAAAAAACTCTTCCCTGGCTCCCCAGTGCTACTGATCAACTCCAAACTCCTTAGTCTGTCACAGAAGGTTCTGTTTTCCTCCTGGCCTTATCTTAAATCAAAACCTAACAAATAAGAATCATCCACCTCAAACTAGTCAAGGTATTCCTACCTTTGCTCACATAATTACATCTGCCTGCAATGTGGTATGTGTGTGTATTGACATATATATTTATGTGTGTGTGCGTGTGTATACTTTTATACACATAAACATATTCATATTTCTCCTCTAAGAACCAGTTCAGAGTCTTAATCACCTGCCATGAAACATTCTCAGACTAATCCAACTGACATTTCATAGTCTCTGAGTTTGAAAATATATGGTCTATACAGGGGCTCCAAAGCATGAGAACCCCTTTTTAATAGAAAAAAATTACGGACCCTTCCACCACTCACAGGGTACATTTTGCTAGGACTAAGGTTCAAAATGATAGTATGAATATGGATTTTCAAACCCTTTGCAATAACTCCAGAAACACCCTGGAGTTCAGATTACCACCTATTTGAGAATTAATCATGGGACATATATTGTAATTTCTTCTGCTGTTACTCAATGCTCATGTGTCATTTAATTTTTCATATGCTTTCATGTTCTTGCATCTGACTATGAGTGCTGTAAAATAAGGGGATCTTAAATATGTAGATTAAAGTTACTTGGACAAGTGAAAAGGGAAACCAGGAACATTTCTATTTCTAATACTCTGACCTCATGAATCCTCAACCTTCTCAACTTCAATCACATTCACCTCCATTCTATTTTATTTAGCCACCAGGTTAGATGAATCATGCCTTAGGCGTCAGCAACATTGGGCACTGTTCCAGCTCCAAAGTCTGTAACTCTTAAATTCCCTTCTCTGATCACAATCTAACTCCTGCTAAACCTGCTCCCCACAATCACAATGATGTTCTTTCTGTCCCCTCAACCTTCACCTGCGGCTCTGGCTCTACCCAGCCTTGAGATCTATGGGTCAGCTATTTCAATGACATTTGACGTCACCCAAGCCATTTCAATTCCATACTGGCTGTAACGGTAACGTAAATTTGAAGATCTTCCCATCCATTAATAGGCCCATGTGACCTGCTTATGTCACAGGAAGCCTAAGTCACATGTGGTGGCAGGAACTTGCTGGATGAGTGGAACTGGAAGGATGGAGCAGAAAATGCTCAGAGCAGTTACAAGCAGCAGGAGGAGCAGAACCAGGCAAAGAAACAGGTAGGATTTGGGAGTGTTTGATTGAGAGAAGGCCCCAGCAGGGGGTAAGGTTATGGGATGGCATGGCTCCCTGCTGTGATAATGTGTGCTAACTTCTTTGCTACTATGATGGATTGGACTCACTGGTTTGGGGATTTGGTTCTCTGGTGTCGGAATGAATGTTTTGCTTCTTCTATCTTCTATATGGAAAGTCTGTTACATTTTGCGATACAGAACCAAGTCAGCACATTCATAGCTATAGCAGCTGTTGTGAATATTGCCTTGGTGATAGACTAACTCATCCCCAACCCTGAATAACACTTGGCTAGTAGAAAGTCACAAACTGTGCCTAGTAGGTGAGTAGGTCCAGAACAACCATGCCAACATCAGGCTGGGTCCCTCACTACAACTCACTCCCTGTTACATTCCCCACATTTTTTCTACTTTTGCCAGTCCCCAACCTCACTTCCTACCTA
The DNA here is from genome assembly GCF_011100635.1 of Trichosurus vulpecula. Classification (NCBI taxonomy): domain Eukaryota; kingdom Metazoa; phylum Chordata; class Mammalia; order Diprotodontia; family Phalangeridae; genus Trichosurus; species Trichosurus vulpecula. The sequence goes on from NC_050581.1 coordinate 75,085,665, forward strand.
TTTCCCCAATCACAGAGGACCTCAATTCCTACTTATCCTGAGAAGACTGAGGTCTTCTGACCTAAGCCTCCTTAACTTCTTTCTTCCTTCTCACTTCAAAACCTCTCTCTACATCACCCATCTTTTCTTCCTCCTAGTCCAAAGAAACATCTGGCCTTCCTCTTTGCCAAGACTAACTCCATTTATCATTGTGATTCCATCCCCTCTTGCTTCCTCCAGGATTTTGTACCCAAGATAATTATTTCCATAATGGAATCAACAAGATCTAAAGAGGAATTTTGCCTCAGACACTTCTAGGACTCTGACCCTGGGAAAGTCACTGGTCACAGGGTTGTTGTCAGATATAATAGGTGAATAGAGAGCTTTCTGCAAAACTTCAAGCAATCTATAAATACTAGCTATTATTATAAAGTTTCACTTTCTCTCAGCAAGCTCCTTCCTCCCACCTACAAACCATGTTTAGCCTCCCTTATCCTAAAAACAAAAACTTTCTACTGACATCGCTTCATCTTTCAAGTGACCACTCCATGGTCTTTCCTCCTCTTCAGTGTCAAATTTCTAGAAACTACATTCTAGAACTACATTCATTCTTTCTTCTTCCTCATTATTAGCTCCTTCATACTCTGCTGGCTTCTCTACTCTCCACTCTAGTGACCACCTTCTAATTTGTCGGCCTTGATCTCTCTGCAGCATCTGACACTGGTCACCTCCTTCCCTCCTCCTTTTCTCCTACCCTACTTGGCCTCCTAGACACTGTACTCTTACAGTTTCCTGCTTGCCAATCCTCTTCTTCTCTCTCCTTTCACTTCTCTTCTTCCTTCAACTATTCCACTATCTTTCAAATCAGGGCGGGGCAAACTATGGCCTGCATTTGGAGTTAATATTCATTTTTACATTTTTACATACAATAGCAATTTACTTCAAAATGTCTAAGCCATAGTTCATCTTGGGTCTACAAAAGTAAGCAGAGGGCTGTAGTTTGACAACCTTGCTCAAGATGTAAGACAGCTCCCCCAAAGGCTCTGACCTTGGCCCTCAGCTTTTGCTACTTTCTCTCTTTAGCTGAGCTTTTTCACACCTACAGTTTCAACTCTGTCCCTCAGCGAGTATTTGTTAAGCATCTACTATGTGCCAGGCACTGTACTAAGTGCTGGGGATGACACAAAAGGCAAAAAACAGTCCTTGCTCTCAAGGAACTCACAATCTAATAGAGGAGATGACATAACCCCATTTCCCCACAATAAATTACATCTGGAGAAATTAAAGCTATCTATAGTCATATGAAAAAATGCTCTAAATCACTATTGATTAGAGAAATGCCAATCAAAACAACTCTTAGGTACCACATCTCTCCGATCAGATTGGCTACCATGACAAAACAGGAAAATGATAAATGCTGGAGAGGATGTGGGAAAACTGGAACACTGTGGAGTTGTGAACTGATCTAGCCATTCTGGAGAATAATTTGAAACTATGCCCAAAGGGCTATAAAAATGTGCATACCCTCTGACTCAGCAATACCACTTCTAGGGCTGTATCCCAAAGAGATCAGACAAGTGGGAAAGGGACCTGTACATACAAAAATATTTGTAGTAGCTCTTTTTGTGGTGGCAAAGAATTGGAAATCAAGGGGATGACCATCAACTGGGGAATGGCCAAACAAATTGGGGTATATGAATGCAATGGAATACTATTGTGCTATCAGAAATGAGGAGCAGACGGACTTCATTATAACTTGGAAAGACTTATACGAACTGATGCTGAGTGAGGGGTGCAGAACCAGGAGGACATTATACACGATTCAGACACACAGTATCTGCAAGGCCTATGATAGATCTGGCTCTTCTCATCAATGCAAGGTTTAAAGACAGCTCCAAAAGACTCATGATAGAAAAAGCTATGCACATCCAGAGGAAAAATTATGGAGTCTGAATGCAGATTGAGGCAGCCTATTTACTCTCTTTTCTCTTCTCCTTTTTTGGTTTCATTTCTTCTTCCTTAGGATTCATTCCATTGGTTATAATTCTTCTTTACAACTGGACTATTATGTAAATAAGTTCAATGTGCAGGTATATGTAGACCCTATATTAGATTACATGCCGTCTTGGGGGGGAGGGGGGAGGGGAAAGGAGGAAGAGAAAATTTGGAACTCAAAAACTTGTGGAACTGAGTGTTGGAAACCAAAAATAAAAAAATAAAGAAAGAAAAATGTACCAAAAACTAAAAAAAAAAATGAAAAAGAACCTTCAAGAAAAATAAATCACACCTGCCTCTTTCCCACCTGATGTCCTGGGTCACCAAGCTCTCTCTCCAAATCTTCCAGCACAGTCACCACCTCCTCTCCACTCTCTGGATGCTGATCTCTCACCCAGCTCTGCAGGTCCTCTGGCAAAATGGTCAGGAACTGCTCCAGGACCAGCAGTTCTAGAATCTGCTCCTTCGTGTGGATCTCTGGTCTTGCCACTGATGGCAAAGTTCCCAGAGTTTGTTCAGAGCCTCTCGGGGTCCAGGTGTGTCACTGTAGCCAAACTGCCTGAACTGCGGGCGGAAGATCTCCTGGGTGGAAGGGCTCTTCCTCTTCTGGATATCTTTCTTCCCCCATACATAATCCTCTTCTTTCTCTACCTTTACTACTTGAAGTCTCTCTTGCCCTGATGGATTCTGGGGAGTCAGTGCTGAAGTCTCTAGAGCCATTTGAGTTTATACAAGTTGTATTGGGGTTTTTTAAATAGGTACTACAGAGGGGTTTATGCCTCTTGAGCTGCTCTTCAAGGAAACCCCTAAGATAAGAAACCACTGTTAACAACTGGTAATCATAAATGCTATTTAAGAACTTACACAAATTAATGAATAACAGAAAGTTAATTCATTGTAAAGTGTGACAGAAGAAACACTAAAGGTAACACTAAAAAATGTTAACTAAATAATTCCTAAGCAATTCTGGATCTTTCTCTGTTGTGATGTACAAATAACAGTGAACATTCTGACATTCATTATAAAAACAGCCGTACTTTAAGAGGAAGGATAGCACTTGATAAACTGAGGCCCAAATAGGAAAAGTCACTTGCCAAGATGACACAAAATGAGTGAGATGGAACCAGAAGGACCCACATTACTCATCTGAACAGTGCAGAGAGCATGGCTTTCAAGACAAAGCACCTGGGCTCGGATCCTGCCTCTCATCGTTACTGCCCAGGCAACTAGATGTTACAGTGCACACAGCTCTGGGCCTGGAGTCAGGAAGACCGGAGTTCAAATCCAGCCTCAGACACTAGCTCTGTGACCCTGGGGAAGTTACTGAACCTGTCTGCCTCAGTTTCCTCAACTATAAAATGGGGATAATAATGGCACCTACATCCCAGGGTTGTTGTGAACATCAAATAAGGCAATACTTGTAAAGTGCACACAGTAGGCGCTTTATAAATGCTTATGACTTATTCCATACCCGTATCCACACCCGGCAGAATCACAGGCCTCTAAACTGGCACTCGGACCCCGACAGTTCCCTGAACTCTAAAGTAGTTGAGTCATATCTCACTCCAGGGATGATCCCACCCCCCACCCCTCCTCCACCGCCCAAAGCCGGGTCTCACCTACACTTCCGGACTACATTTCCCGGGGAGACTGAGACAAACGCACCACTGTCAAGAGGTTGCTATAGAGACGGGCTGGGGCGGCACGTGACTCCACCGGAAGCCATGCTGGGCCCCGCACTGGCTCTACACCAGAGGGCGCAGGTCTACACCACACGGACCCGCCGCAGCCAGCGCTACTGCTCAGACTCTTTACTGAGTGAGTGAGCTCAAGAGTCAGACTCCAGCACAGAAGGGAAGCTGGCTCCAGCTCCCCCGAGAACGGCGCCGCCCGGATTTCTGGGAAATGTAGTCGGGGGAAATGGCCCCGGAGGCTTCTGGGAACCGTAGTCCAGCGACAACTCGTACAAGCTTCCAAGATATCCTGTGCGCAGCAGCTGGAGATGCTCAAGCCCTTCTCCCTCTAAGGGAACTGTCCTCCTGGAGTTCTGAGTGTTAAGCAAGTCCTGGCCCCTCCACCTAAAGAAGGGGGCGGCCCCTCCCCCTCCGGCCTCCTTACCTCCTTGCCCACGGGGAAGATGGCGGTGGGGATGAAGCCTAGAAATCCCAGGATGGAGTTTGGCGCCGGGAAATCGGGCTGGTCCCGCGTCGGTGACGTCATGAGGGCTCGGGGTAGGCCTGGCTCGGAGGAAGGGGGAGGAGAAGCAGCCCCGGCTGGCAGTCCGGCCCTCGTCTGCGGCTGCCTCCCGGGAGGCGACCCACAGGTCCGCGCTGCCCAACTTGGGGAGGGGGGTGCTCCCTGCGGGCGCGGGAGCAAAGGTCCGTGCGGGTCTTTGTCGGGACCGTCCTGCCGCTTTCTGCAGGCTTTGGGGGCAGGTGTTTATCCAACCCGATTTCTTCACTACTTGGGGCTCGCTCTTCTGTTCATTCGCCGTTTTCCTGTCTACACTGCCTCCACCTCCCCACCCCCCAGTACCAGACAACTTTTATACCCGTTCATTGGGTTACGTTTCCAAATCCTGCAATAACTAGAGCTGGTGTTTTAAACTGTGCAAAGAAAGCCCTTTCTGAAGAAATAGCGCTCATTTACACCACAACCCAGGCATGTGGGAACCGTTATCCCCATTTTAGGGATGAGAAAACTCAGCCAGACAAGAGTTAATTGACTTGCCCAGGATGAGAGACCTGTAAGTGTCTGAGGCTGTATTTGCATTCAGGTTTTCATGACTGGCGACTCTGCCCATCACCCAGCTGCGGGGGGAGGGGGGTTATTAGGGAATAGTCCCTTTCCTACCCACCTTCCATACGAATCTCAATCTTGTTATGATTCTGTGTAGTAGCGTATTGGTATTACTATGGAGCCCAGAATTAAAACAAGGTAGATTGGGAATGGGAAATTTGCTGGTCGTCTTTTTTTGTTGTCCAGTCGTTTCTGAATTTTCATGGTCCCATGGACCATTCAGAGTTTTCTTGGAAAAGATACTGGAATGGTTCCTTCTCCTGTGGATTGAGGCAAAGAGGTTAAGTGACTTGCTCAGGGTCACACAGCTAATAAGGGTCTGAGGTCCGATTTGAACTCAGGTCTTTCTTGCTCTAGGCCCAATGCTGTATCCACTGAACCACCTACTTGCCTTGGGGGCATCTTTAATGACCCTAAACTTCTTGAACCCGAAGGACTGTCTTTTAAATTCCAATGTTCTACTAGTGAAGCCTTTTTGCTTCAAGCTTTAGAGTCCCAGAGAGAGTTGTAAGAGAATTAAAACTAATTTATGGCCCATAAGGGTGATATTGACTTGATGACCTCTAAAGTACATTTCAGCTGGAAATTATTGATCTTATGAATTTGGATTCTTGCACCTATCAAACTCTAACAATTCGGTTCAATGGTTCCTCATTTTTCATTATTTAGTATTTTCCACCGATCTTAAATGTCCATTGTTTAAATTATACCAAATAATTTTGATGATGATTGTTTTATTAATAAAACCTGAGGCCTGGAAATGTTATCATTTCATTCCTGCTTTTTTTCCCCATTGTTTCCCTTGAGATTATATGTCTTTTGATCTTCCAAAGGAATTTTGCTATTTTATCTAGTTCTATAATTTATGTCCTTTGTAGTTTGTTATAGAACAACATCTATAAATTAAATTTGGCTAGTATCATTTTAATTATATTGAAACATTTCAAACATGAGCATTGAAGGTTCTTCCAATTATTTTAGTCATTCATTGGAGTAAAGAATATCATCAATGGAATGTATTACTGAAAAATACGGCTGCCTGGTCATGTGGGAAAAGAGAGGTAATTACCATTATGGGGGGGGGCGGCAAAGAGTAAATCATAGAAGTAATAATTAAATGAAAAAACATGATAATGATGAAACAACATACCAAAATTTCTGAGATGCACTTAAAGCAGTCATCTGGGTAAAAGTCATATGCTATCAAACATACATGAACAAAATAGAAAAAGAGGATTTAAATCTGTTTAAAACTTAGAAAACCAACAAATATACAAGCATCAGATAAACACAAAAGAGGAGATATTGAAAATTAGAGGAGAAATACACAGGAAACAAAAAAACAACTAGAAATGAAGCTGTTTTTTTGAAGAGACTTATAAAACTGATAAACCTTAAATCAATATGATTAAAAAGAGTGCAGAAGATCAACAAAATAACACAAAATAACAAGGTGAAATGACAGCAAAACCAAAAGAAATTTTAAAAAATTATTGTAACTTATTAAAGAATTGTATCGGCTTTTTTTTGTTTGTTTTTGGGCAGGGCAACGGGGGCTAAGTGACTTGCCCAAGATCACACAGCTAGTAATGTGTCAAGTGTCTTAGACCAGATTTGAACTCAGGTCCTCCTGACTCCAGGGCCAGTGCTCTACTCACTGCACCACCTAGATGCCCCAAAAGAAACAGGAATACCTTTGCAATATAAAGACTTTGGGGGTGGGGCCAAGATGGCAGCTGGAAAGCAGGGACTTGCTTAATCTGTTCACCAAGTCCCTCCAAATACCTGTAAAAAATGGCTCTGAACAAATTCTAGAGCTGTGGAACCCATGAAATAGCAAAGGTAAGCAAGTCTCCAGCCCAGGGCAACCTGGATGGTAGCTGGGAAGGGTATATCGCACCATGCTGGGAACCTATTTCAGCTCTGCGTGGGCCATGCCAGGACAGACCAGACCCAGATTGGATGAGGTGGGGGGGAGCAGGCCTGAGGGCCATGAATCATTGAGCTGGGGCAGTTACCAGATTTCTCAACCCACAAACACCAAAGACCATGGAGCAAGTTAGTGGGAAAACTGCTGGATGGAGTTAGCAGTCAGGCCCCAGCCCTGGGAGTGGCTGAGGTGGTGGTGGTGGTGGCAGCAGCAGCAGGAAGTTGCTGCAGCTGTTTCCAGAGCTCCAGCATCAGCAGTTTCCAGAGTCCCTGGCCCACATGGTGGGAGGAATCAAGCAGCAGATCAGAGCAGGAGTGCAAGGAGTGCTTTCCTGGCACAGAGGCAGGGTTCTCTTGCTTTGCCCTGCTTAGATGTGGGTTGCAGTCATGGTTGGCAGTTCTTAGGGGAGGAAGAGCATGGCTATGCCAGAGCTTGCAGTGACTGTGGAGTAGAAGTAGCTCTGAAAACAGCAGCCCAGCCCCTAAAGCTTGGGACAAAGTACTCTCCTACTCTACAAACAGTCATACCCTGACAAAAAGCTCAAGGGTCAAGTAATTGACTGGGAACATGACCAGGCAGTGAAAAAGGGCTCAGACTATAGAGTCTTTTTTTAGTGACAAGATCAAAACATACAGCCAGAAGAAGTCAACAAAGTCAAAGAGTACATCAAAAGCCTCCAAGGAAAATATGAATTGGTCTCAGGCCATGGAAGAGTTCAAAAAGAATTTAGAAAAGCAAGTAAGAGTAGAGGAAAAATTGGGAAGAGAAATCAGAGAAATGCAAGAAAATCATGAAAAACAAGTCAATGACTTGCTAAAGGAAACCCAAAAAAATACTGAAGAAAACAACACCTTAAAAAATAGACTAACCCAAATGGCAAAAGAGCTCCAAAAAGCCAGTGAAGAGAAGAATGCCTTGAAAGGCATAATTAGCCAAATGGAAAAGGAGGTCCAAAAGACCACTGAAGAAAATACTACCTTAAAAATTAGATTGGAGCAAGTGGAAGCTGGTGACTTAATGAGAAATCAAGATATCATAAAACAGAACCAAATGAATGAAAAAAATGTAAGACAATGTGAAATATCTCATTGGAAAAATCACTGACCTGGAGAACAGATCCAGGAGAGATAATTTTAAAATTATTGGAGTACCTGAAAGCCATGATCAAAAAAGAACCTAGACATCATCTTTCAAGAAATTATCAAGGAAAACAGCCCTGATATTCTAGAACCAGAGGGTAAAATAGAATTTGAGAAAATCCAGCCTCTTGAAAATGATTCCAAAAAGGAAACTCCTAGGAATATTGTTGCCAAATTATAAAGTTCCCAGGTCAAGGTGAAAATACTGCAAGCAGCCAGAAAGAAACAATTTGAATATTGTGGAAACACAATCAGGATAACACAAGATTTAGCAGCTTCTACATTAAGGGACCAAAGGGCTTGGAATATGATATTCTGGAGGTCAAAGGAGCTAGGATTAAAACCAAGAATCACCTACCCAGCAAAACTGAGTATAATGCTCCAAGGCAAAATATGGATTTTCAATAAAATAGAGGACTTTCAAGCTTTCTCAATGAAAAGACCAGAGCTGAATATATAGACAGAGAGCACAGGGTGAGTTTAATATGAAGGGATGGGTATCTAAACAATAAAATAAAATTAAGGGGTGAGGGAGGAATATATTAAGAGAGGAAGAAAGGGAGAAATCGAATGGAGTAAATTATCTCACATAAAAGTGGCAAGAAAAAGCAGTTCTGTTGGAAGGGAAGAGGGGGCAGGTGAGGGGCAATGAGTGAATCTTGCTCTCATTGTATTTGACTTGAAGAGGGAATAATATACACACTCAATTGGGTACCTTACCCCACAGGAGAATAGGGAGAAGGGGATAAAAAAGGGGGGACAATAGAAGAGAGGGCAGATAGGGGGAGGAGGTAATCAAAAGCAAACACTTGAAAAGGAACAGGGGCAAGGGAGAAAATTGAATAAAGGGGGACAGGATAGGATGGAGGGAAATACAGTTAGTCTTTCACAACATGATTATTGTGGAAGTGTTTTGCATAATGATACATGTGTGGCCTATGTTGAATTGCTTGCCTTCTTTAGGGAGGGTAGGTGGGAAGGGAAGAGGGGAGAGAATTTGGAACTCAAAGTTTTAAAAGCGGATGCTCAAAAGAAAAAGTTGTTTTTACATGCAACTGCAAAATAAGTTATATAGGGAATGGGGCACAGAACTCTATCCTGCCCTACAAGAAAGTAAGGAGAAAGGGGATGGAGGCGGGGAGTGGGGTGACAGAAGGGAGGGCTGACTGGGGAATGGGGCAATCAGAATATATGCCATCTTGGAGTGAGGGGAGGGTAGAAATGGGGAGAAAATTTGTAACTCAAAATCTTGTGGAAATCAATGTTGACAAATAATATATTAAATAATAAAATGTGAAAAATAAAAAAGAATACTCTTTTTACTAATAGAAAACCAAATAGAGATCTTAAATAATCCAGTATCAGAAAAGGAAAATGAACTCTCTGTAAAATAACTACCAAAGGGGAAAAAGATATCCTAATACTTATGAATTCACTGGAGAATTCTATGAAACTTTTAAAGAACAGTTGAGACCCATATTACACAAAATATTCTCCAAAAATAGAGAAAGAAAGCACTCTTCCAGAATCTTTTTATAAGACAAATATATGAGATTAATATCTAAACCATGGAAGAATAAGATACAAGAGAATTATCACCTAATATCATTAATATAGATTTTTTTAAAAGCTTTTAAATAAAATCCCCTCAGATTATAGCAATTTATCCAAGAAATCATTCATTATGACCAAATTGGATTTTTACCAGGGATATAAGGAAAACAATAAAATCATATTAAAAATAAAAACCAAAACCACATCATTATCTCAATAGATGTAGAAAAAGCCTTTAACAAAATGTAAGTCATTTATACTTTAAAAAAAAAAAAAGGAATGTATAGACATACTGGGATCTTTAAAAAAAAAAAATACAAGTCTGTGCGTGTGTGTGTGTGTGTGTGTGTGTGTGTGTGTGTGTATCTCTAAAACCAAAAGCAAGTTTCTTATGCAAAGGGGAGATATAGAACCTTTTCCAAAAAAATGTAGAAATAAATCTAGGATATCCACTCTTCCCACTATTTGATATAGTTCTGGTAATGTTATCAATAGCAGTAAGACAAAAAAGTAGATGTGTAAAGATAGGTCAAGGGAGATGAAACTACTTATTTGTTGATGATTTGATCGTCTACTTGGAAAATCCTAGGGAATTAGCAGAGATACTAATACAAAATTAATAGCTTTAGCAAAGTTGAAGGACACAAAAACCCCCAAATCAACTGCATTTTTATATAATAACAATCCAAGAATAATAGAGAAAGAAATTCCATTCCAAGTAACTATAAATTGCATAAAATATCTGGGAATCCACCAAAAAACACAAAAGACTTCTATCAATTCAATTACAAAGTGCTACTTAAAGAAATTTTTAAAAAATTAAATAACTGAAGAAAAATCCAGTGCTCATGACTAGGCTATGCCAATGACATAAAAATAACAATAATACCAAAGTTAACTAATGTATTTAAAGCTATACTTATCAAATTATCAAAGAGGTACTCTTTAGAAATTGATAAAATCACAAAATTCATTTGAAAAATCCAAAAGGTCTAGAATATCAAGAGAAATAATAAAAGGGGCTATGGAGAAAATGCTTTATTACTTATTAACATTGTTTGAACCTACCTTTATGTGGCTAATATTGCTTAATCCAGACTGTTAGGTGGGAGTCATGATAAGTGAAGAGAACCTCCAAAGGGAGCCAGGAGATCACTGTAAGGAATACTTGAACCCTACTCAGGTCTTGTTTTGGACAGACCCATGTCTTCAGTCTCATGTTTTGGATGCATCCAACATTTTGTGTTTTGGCTTTGCCCAAGTTTTATGGAATGTTTATACTAACCTGCACACACACACACACACACACACACACACACACACACACAAACAACTTAGCAGAGATTAGAAGAGAATGACCCACACCTTTTTCTGGCTCTCCCCTCTGTCAAACTGACTTAATAAAATCCTTTCTACAAAACTTTTTAGGTTTCAGGGTTTCTTCTGGATTGACAGTGCAAAGGATAAATAGCACTTCCAAATCTCGAACTATATTAAAAAGCAGTAATCATCAAAATCATCTGGTATTGGTTTTTAAAAAGGTCCAGTTGACATCTTTAGCTCAATATCTCCAAAATAGAAATCGTCTTTTGCCCTAAACCTTTCCTCGTTCCTACCTTCCCGATTACTTTAGAGGCAACACCATGCTTCCCATCCTTCAGGCTCTTCTAGAATGTCATCCAGGATTCCTCACTATCTCGGAGCCCCACCCCCTTTGCTACATCTCTTGACTATGCCCCCTTCTCTCCTCTGATACTGTCACCACTCTAGTGTAGGCCCTCATCACTTCATGCCTTGATTATTGCTGTAGCCTGCCTGCCTCAAGTCTCTCCCCACTCCAATCCATTCAATCACTAAAGTAATTATCCTAAAACCTGGATCTAATCATGTCTCTCCTCTGCTTAATAAACTCCAGTGGCTTCCTGGTGCCTCCAAGAGCAAATACAAAATGCTCTGTATAGCATTCAAAGCCGCCTCTTACACCTTATTCCTGAACACAAACCCTTTGATGCAGTGACACTGACTTCCTAGTTTTTTCACAAACAAGACAGCCTCCCTCTCAGCCCTAGGCACATTTTCTCTGCTGTCCCCCATGCCTAGAATGTTCTCCCTCCTCTGCTCCAACAAGATTCCTTTAAATCCCAATGAAAATCTCACCTTCTATACAAAGCCTTCCCTAAACCCTCCTAATTCCAGTGCTTTCTCTTTTATAATTATTTCCTATTTATCCTGTACATAGCTTGCTTTGTATATATTTGTTTGCATGTTGTCTCCCCCATTAGATTGTAAGCTCCTTGATGGCAGGGGCTGTCCTTTACTCTGAATGTGTATCTGTGTTTGTGTCCCAAGACCTTAGCACAATGCCTAGTGCATATAGGACTTAAATGTTTATTGGCTTGAATTGAGAGAGAACAATGTTAAGAAGGCAGAATCAGAAACAATGGAACTCAATAGCCCAATGTTTGATAAACCAGAAAACAAAAATTACTTAGGAAATAGCTCCCTATTTGATAAGAGCTGCTGGAAAAACTTAAAAGTGGTATGGCAGCAATTAGGGTCAGACCAACACCTTACACCATATTCTATAATATATTCTAACTGGATAAATTATCTTAATATTAAAGATCTTACTATAAAATTTTTGAGAAAAGAAGCAGATCATATACTTCTCACAACTATGGATAAGAGATGTATTCTTAGCCGGATAAAGGCAATTACAAAAGATCAGTTAGATAATTTTGCTTACATTGAAAAGTTTATGCACAGACAAAATTAATGCACCTAAAAAAGGAAGTAGTAAAATGGGGGACAAAATCTTTATATCAAATTTTTCTGACAAGGGTTTGATATCTAAGATATATACACAATTTATATATGTATATAAACAATTTGTGTGTATGCACACACTTATAAAATCAAAAGCCATTTCTCAATAGACAAGTAGTCAAAGGATATGAACAAATAGTTCTCGAAAGGACTGCAAAATATTCACGACATGAAAGAATGCTCCAAATCATTCATAATAAGAGAAAGGAAAATCAAAATGACCCTGAGATTTCACCTCATACCTTGCAAACTGACAAAGCCAACAAAAGATGGTGTTAATCAATATGCAAAGGGTTTGGGGAAAATAGGTACGTTGGTACATTTTGATAGAGCTATAAATCAGTACAAACCATTTTGGAAATCATTTAAAGTAACCAAAATGTCCATATCATTTGGCCCAGAGATTTGATTACTGGGCCTATGTATCCATTTATATCAACATTTTTTGTGATAGCAAAGAATGTGAAACAAAGTGGCTGCCTATCAATTAAGGAATAGCTAGACAAATTGTGGCATGTAAATGCTTTAAGAAATGATGTGTGTGCCAGAGAAGCATCATAAACTGATACAAAAATTAAGCAGAAGCAAGAAAATAGTATACAAAATGATGACAACAATGTAAATAGAACATACACACACACACACACACAAAGTGAATGTTGCAAAATTATAAGTAACTATCATGGCTTGAAGAAGAGACACAAGGAGGTACGCCCAACCTATGAATTTGCAGAAGTCAGAGGAACATAATTGTTGTTATTCATTAAGTCATTTCAGTCTTGTCCAACTCTCTGTGACCTCATTTGGGGTTTTCTTGGCAAAAATACTGGAGTGGTTTGCCACTTCTTTCTCCAGCTCATTTTACAGGTGAAGAAATTGAGGCAAACAGGGTAAAGTGACTTGTCTAGGGTCACATAGCTTTTAAGTGTCTAAGGTCAGATTTAAACTCATGAAGATGAGTCTTCCTGATTCCAAGTCCAGTGCTCTATCTACTGTACCACCTAGCTGCCCTATAAGTGTAGTGCGTTGCACATATGTTCAGATGTTTTTGATATATTAATTAGTTACCCTGATTTTTCCCTCTTTTTTAATTTAAAAAAAATTCTTTTATGTTGGCTTTTTAGGAAGGAGAGGGGAGGTATACTGGAGGAATTTATGGTGATGTTGTAGATAAAATTATTAACAATGATTTTTAGGTAAAATTATTAAGTACTGAGTCAAAGGAAAGATTATTACTTCATCGTTTGAATCTAGCTTGGCATAACTAGGAACTGGACATGTATCAGACTAGTTTAATGCTTCACTTAGGATTACAGTTCATCCTTAGCCCAGAAAACTTCAGGGAACTGAAAGATTAATGCTTAGAAGTTTCAGTAAATTTCTTGGTTTCCTAAGAAATGCATTTTAATTAATCTATATAAAGTTTAATTAATCTATATGGCTTATTTGGAACACTTACACTTATTGTGTATTAACTAATCAGCTATCAATTTGCTCCTTTGAATACTATAAAATATTCAACTTTTTTTTTGATTCTTCATATTTTATTATTTAATATTTTTAGTTTTCAACATTGGTTTCCACAAGATTTTGAGTTACAAATTTTCTCCCCATTTCTACCCTCCCCCCACTCCAAGATGGCATATATTCTGATTGCCCCATTCCCCAGACAGCCCTCCCTTCTGTCACCCCACTCCCCCCTTCCATCCCCTTTCCCCTTACTTTCTTGTAGGGCAGGATAGAGTTCGGTGCCCCATTCCCTATATAACTTATTTTGCAGTTGCATGTAAAAACTTTTTCTTTTGAGCATCTGCTTTTAAAACTATACCTGTATATCTTATATCCCAGTTGCATGCAAAACAACTTTTTTTTTGAGTATCCACTTTTAGAACTTTGAGTTCCAAATTCTCTTCCCCTCTTCCCTTCCCACCCACCCTCCCTAAGAAGGCAAGCAATTCAACATAGGCCACATGTGTCAATATGCAAAACGCTTCAACAATAATCATGTTGTGAAAGACTAACTATGTTTCCCTCCATCCTATCCTGTCCCCCTTTATTCAATTTTCTCCCATGACCCTGTCCCTTTTCAAAAGTGTTTGCTTTTGATTACCTCCTCCCCCTATCTGCCCTCCTTTCTATCATCCCCCATCCCTTATCCTCTTCCCCCTACTTTCCTGTGGGGTAAGATACCTAATTGAGTGTGTATGTCATTCCCTCCTCAACTCAAATACGACAAGAGCAAGATTCACTCATTCCCCCTCACCTGCCCCCTCTTCCCTTCCAACAGAACTGCTTTTTCTTGCCACTTTTATGTGAGATAATTTACCCCATTCTGTCTCCCCCTTTCTCCCTCTCTCAATATATTCCTCTCTCATCCCTTAGTTTTATTTTATTGTTTAGATATCATCCCTTCATATTCAACTCACCCTGTGCCCTCTGTCTATATATATGTATATTCCCTTCAACTACCCTAATACTGAGAAAGGTCTCATGAATTATAAACATTATCTTTCCATGTAGGAATGTAAACAAAACAGTTCAACTTTAGTAAGTCCCTTATGATTTCTCTTTCTTGTTTACTTTGTCATGCTTCTCTTGATTCTTGTATTTGAAAGTCAAATTTTCTATTCAGCTCTGGTCTTTTCATTGAGAAAGCTTGAAAGTCCTCTATTTTATTGAAAATCCATATTTTGCCTTGGAGCATTATACTCAGTTTTGCTGGGTAGGTGATTCTTGGTTTTAATCCTAGCTCCTTTGACCTCCAGAATATCATATTCCAAGCCCTTTGGTCCCTTAATGTAGAAGCTGCTAGATCTTGTGCTATCCAGATTGTGTTTCCATGATACTCAAATTGTTTCTTTCTGGCTGCTTGCAGTATTTTCTCCTTGACCTGGGAACTCTAGAATTTGGTGACAATATTCCTAGGAGTTTTCTTTTTGGAATCATTTTCAAGAGGCAATTAGTGGATTCTTTCAATTTCTATTTTACCCTCTGGTTCTGGAATATCATGGCTGTTTTCCTTGATAATTTCTTGAAAGATGATGTCTAGGCTCTTTTTTTTTACTTTAAATTTTTTATTTTTAGTTTACAACACTTAGTTTTACATGTTCTTGCATTTCAAATTTTCTTCCCTTCCCTCCCCTCCCCATTTCCCCCCCAAGATGGCATGCAGTCCAATAGAGATTCTATATAAACCTTCACATTAAACTTATTTACACAATAGTCAAGTTGCAAAGAAGAATTATGACCAATGGAATGAATCATGAAAGAGAAGAAACAAAACCAAAAAAAAAAAAGAAAAAAAAAGGAGAGCAAATAGTTTGCCTCAATCTGCATTCAGACTTCACAGTTCTTTCTCTGGATGTAGCTAGCTTTTTCCATCATGAGTCCTTTGGAGCTGTCTTTGAGCCTTGTATTACTGAGGAGAGCCGAGTCTATCAAAGTTAGTCATCACAGAATCAGTATGTCTGTGGTTGTGTATAATGTTCTCCTGGTTCTCCTCCTCTCACTCAGCATGATATCATGTAGGTCTTTCCAGGTTATTATGAAGTCCGTATCTTCCCCATTTCTTATAGCACAATAGTATTCCATTACACTCATATATCACAACTTGTTCAACTTGCATCCCCTTGATTTCCAATTCTTTGCCACCACAAAAAGAGCTGCTATAAATATTTTTGTACATACAGGTCCCTTTCCCACTTGTGTGATCTCTTTGGGATATAGCCCTAGGAGTGGTACTGCTGGGTCAAAGGGTATGCACATTTTTATAGACCTTTGAGCATAGTTCCAAATTGCTCTCCAAAATGGCTGGATCTGTTCACAACTCCACCAACAACGTATTAATGTTCCAATTTTCCCACATCCTCTCTAGCATATATCATTTTCCTGTTTTGTCATGTTATCTAGGCTCTTTTTTTGATCATGGCTTTAAGGCAGTCCAGTAATTTTTAAATTATCTCTCTTGAATCTATTCTCCAGGTCAGTGCTTTTTCCAATGAGATATTTCACATTGTCTTACATTTTTTCATTCATTTGGTTCTGTTTTATAATTTCTTAATTTCTCATAAAGTCACTAGCTTCCACTTGCTCCAATCTAATTTTTAAGGTGGTATTTTCTTCAGTCGTCTTTTGGACCTCCTTTTCCATTTGGCTAATTCTGCCTTTCAAGGTATTCTTCTCCTCATTGGTTTTTTGGAGCTCTTTTGCCATTTGGGTTAGTCTATTTTTTAAGGTGTTGTTTTCTTCAGTATTTTTGGGGGTCTCCTTTAGCAAGTTGTTGACTTGTTTTTTCATGATTTTCTTGCATCTCTCTCATTTCTCTTTCCAATTTTTCCTCTACTTCTCTTACTTGCTTTTCTAAATCCTTTTTGAGCTCTTCCATGGTCTCAGACCAATTCATATTTTTCTTGGTGGCTGTTGATGTAGGTTCTATGACTTTGTTGATTTCTTCTGGCTGTATGTTTTTATCTTCTTTGTCACCAAAAAAAGATTCAATAGTCTGAGTCTGAGTCTGAGTCTGAGTCCTTTTTCACTGCCTGGTCATGTTCCCAGCCAACTACTTGACCCTTGAGCTTTTTGTCAGGGCATGACTGCTTGTAAAGTAGACAGTACTTTGTCCCAAGCTTTAGGGGCTGGGCTGCTGTTTTCAGAGCTACTTCTACTCCACAGTCACCACAAGCTCTGCCACACCACCACTCCTCCTCCCCCAAGAACCACCAACCAGGACTGTGACCCAGATCTAAGCAGGGCAAAGCAAGAGAACCTGCCCCTGTGCCAGCAAAGCACTCCCTGCATTCCCACTCTGATCTGCCACTTGATTCCTCCTACCATGTGGGCCAAGGACTCTGGAAGCTGCTGATGCTGGAGCTCTGGAAGCAGCCGGCCACCACCACCATGCCCAAGGCTGGGGTCAGACCACTCTCACACTGATCCAGCAGTGTTCCCACTAACCTGCTCCATGGTCTTTGGCATTCATGGATTGAGAAGTCTGCCACAGCTCAGTGATTCATGGCCCTAAGGCCTGCTCTGGCTGACTCCCAGTCTGGTTGGTCCTGACCTGGCCCATGCTGGGCTGCACTCCGCTCCCAGCACCATGCAATAGACCCTTCCCAGCAATCATCCAGGCTGTCCTGTGCTGGAGACCTGCTTCCATCTGCTATTTCATGGGTTCTGCAGCTCTAGAATTTGTTCAGAGCCATTTTTTACAGGTGTGTGGAGGGAAAGCAAGTCTCTGCTTTCTAGCCACCATCCACCCCCCAAATATGCAGCTTTTAGACATTAGAGGGGTGCAAGCCACCTATTTCAGCTCTTCCCTCTGCTGGAAGACTTAATAAACTTCTTCCTAAATTACTTTTGTTTAGGAACATTTTGTTCTTAACTCACAGTGATCAAAATAAAAGATATAAATAAAAAGTTATTAAAAATAAAAAAGTAAAGAAGGCCCTATCACACTGGATGGACCCCTATGCTAAACTTATGGCAGGTCATGGAAATGAGTCACACAGAAAGGGCAGGCATGGATGGGTAGTATCCTTCTCTGGACTCTTTCCAGTCTAACAATATCCTTAAACCACAGTGCTAGAGCTAAATATAATCCTCTAGATGAGCTCTGAGTATACCAGTGTACAATGGAACTATCACCTCCCTAGAGGCTAATAACTTTTTGATTTTTGTGGTGATCTAGACATTACTCAGGGTATCATAATTTGCTACTGACTTTATTTCACTGTGATCCATATATATAGAATATGAGGTTTCTGCTCCTTAATATTTCTCTGTATTTTCTTTTGACCCAGTAGGTAATAAGTTTTTATACATGCCCCTTGTGTGCTTGAAGTACGGTATATATCCTTTGCTTTTCCCATTTAGTGCTCTGCATCTGTCTCTTTAATCTAGTTTCACTGATACTCTTATTCAACTCAGTAATTTTTTATTTATCTTTTAGTGGATTATCATGTTTTCCTATTTGGAATTTATTACCACTTCTTGCAAAACTGAGGGTTTTTTCTTTATAAATTTTACTACAAAATTGTTAGGGATGTATATTTAAAATTGCTGTGCTTTTGTTTTTAACAGAACTCTTTAGCATATTATATTGTCCTTGATTATTGCTTTAGTATATCCTGATTTGAACTCAATTTGGCCTAATATCATCTGTGCCATTCTTGCATCTCATGAATTAGCAGTAGCATGGTAAGTTTCAGACCAGCATTTTGGTTTGAATCTATACAGATCCTTCTTCATTATTATATTCTATCCCTTACCTTTCTCAACCAAACTCCTTCAGAAAGCTATCTACAATTTGCTCTCCACTTCCTCTCCTCTCACTCCTCAACCCTTTGCAATCTGGCTTCTAAACCTCCTGTCTCAAACTGCTCTTTCCAGTCACTAATGATCTCTTAATTGCTAAATCTGTTTGTCTTTTCTTAGTCCTCATGCTGCTTGACCTATCTGCTGCATTTGACATAATGGACCACCTTTTCCTCCTGGATGCTCCCTACTCTGGGTTTTCATGACACTACTCTTGACTGGTTCTCTTCCTGATCTCTCTTCAGTCTCCTTGGTTGGTTCATCAACTATATCACACCCCCTAATTGTGGTGTTGTTTTGCCTATTCTGATTCAATTCCCTTCTCCATTGGGGTTGTCTCTTGGTAATCTCATCAGTTCCCTTTGATTTAACTATCATCTGTAAACAAATAATACATAGATATAAAGCCCCAATATCTCCACTGAGCTTCGATCCCCCATAACCAATTGTCTATTGAACATTTCATACTGGATGTCACAGACATCTCTTAAAGTCAACATGTGAGAAACAGAACTCATTACCTTTCTTCAAAAGCCTTCCCTTCTTCCAAACTTTCCTATTTCTGTGGAAGGCACCATCATCCTTCCAGAGTCCCAGATTGCTAATTTTGGCATTATCCTGAACTTTTTATTCTCCTTTACCCCAATAAGTTCCCAGATCTTGCTGTTTCAACCTTTATAACATATCTCACATCTGACTCCTTCTTTTTGTTGAACAGATATTCAACTGATTAGATGCCAATCAATGTAGTTCAACACTTGATTTCAGGACCTTATCATAGGTCATATAGGTTATTGCAACAACCTCCTCATTGGTCTCCCTGCCTCAAGTCTCTCACTGTTCCAGTCCATACCATGAACTGCCAGGAAAGTAATTTTTCTTAAATAGAGATTTGACCATGAAACTATTCAGATCAACTGCAGGGCTTTTATTGCCTCTAGAGTAAAATATAAACTCCTCTTTTTAGTTTATAAAGCCTTACACAACCTTCCCCTAACCTATCTTTACAAACTTGTTGGACATTATCTCTTCTCTCTCTGGATTTCACTCTGAAAGCCAGCAAAACTGGCCTTCATTCCTCACAAACAGCACAATCTCCTGTCTCCATGTCTTTGCATCTTATCTCATATGTCTCCTCTCTTCAGCCTTACAGAGTTCATCTCTTCCTTTAAGATAGAGTTTTAAGCACCATCTTCTGCATGAAAACTTTCCTGACCCCCAGTATCCTTCCTCCCAAACTGCATTGTATTTAATTGCTTTGTATATATTGGTACTTATTTATTTTATATTTATGCCTACATATTTACATATCTACTTGTATGTGTAAGGTGGATTTGTTTTCTTTTTAAGATACTAGTTCCCAGGATCCATGGCCATAAACAATCTATTAGTTCCCAGGATTTCACACCATAAACAATCTCACCATGCTTGGGCAATGAGATATAAGGATAGATAATGTAAACATTTTTGCTTAAGTTGTAAACACCTACTGCACATGCACTATTATGAATCACCATAATATTGCTAAAGTTAATGTAAACTTGTGAGACTATTGCTAACAAATTGCCTTCTTTGTGTGCACCTCTATAAATCAAGTAAGCACTGAGCAGTAAGTGGAGAATGCACAGACTTAGGGGAATTTAAAGCTGTGTCTGCCTTGACTGGGCCCATCAAAGCTTAGGGGGCATGCACAAGCTGGAATGCTGTGCCTGTCTCAAATGGCTCCCATTGAGACTGAGGGGATACTGTAAGAGTTGGAACTCCCATTCTCACCCGCTCCTGTGAAAAAAGTAATTAGGGGATGCTGTAGGAGTTGGTGCTCCCATTATCAGCAACCCCTGAGAAGAATAAAGCGATTAATTAACTCCTTATTATGTCTCCAATGCTGTCCTTCTGACTGCCCAGATTAAGAGTGAACCTGCTGGGAGCTGCAGCCCAGAAGCTCCTGTGGCTCCTGCCTGACACATGGCAGAGTCGGTGTTACTTGTGTTACAACCTGTCTTTCCCATTAGAATGTAAACTCATTCACTGAACCTGTATCCAAGGATTTTCTGTTAAATGTTTAACAACCAGCTCTCTAAGAAAAAAAAGTGTGCAACACACTTTTAAGTTTAATCTTATTAACATTTTCCTCAACGCTTTTTTTGTGTTTTTGTTTTTATCAGTTCTTAAGTCTAGACAATTAATAAAACAATCATTCAAGCCTTGATTTGTAGTTTGCTGATTTCCAAAATATAAATGATCACATTGAAAATTTAACAGTCTACTCTCCAGAGCAAGGTCCAGCACACACACTACTGTACCTAGCAAGGTGCTTGGTATATAAATGCTTATTGATCTTTTGGTTGAAACAATATATGGTTGGATTCTGCTTTCAAATCCATTCAGTAACTTTTTTTTTCTTTTGAGAGATCACCCCACTTGTATTTGCATTTTCATTTAAAAATTCAGCTTTTCTTTTGATATTCCTTTATAACAGGGGGTAAATCTGATCCATAGAGTCTCCTCCACTCCCCAACACATCTAGGGGGGTGAAATTTCTGGATGCTAAATGAAAAGTTACATTGACAATGAGATTTTAAGGATGTGACCCCAATAGATTAGACTTGGTGTGGCTAGGTTTTGCCTTATCTTTATAAAGATAAGACTTGGGAAGAGTAGCTCTTTTACAAATGAAAAGGTCAGGAATAGGGCTATGGGCTGGCAAAGATTACAGACCTCCCTCTTATCCCACCACTGCCCTTTTCTCCAACCATTAAGGTACACAAATTGGAAGGGCTGAGAGTTGACAAAAGCTAGAGGGGAAGAACTCAGCCCTTGAGAGTTCACTACTCAACTCTGCCCTTGGTCCTCTTAGACAGTAAAGCAAAGCTGAAGAGATTTGTCCATCTTTTCTCTCCCATCTTGTAGCACAAGCACAAAGCCAAAGAAGAAATGTGCTTGCTTGAAGGCTAAGAGAAAGTTAAGCTGTGCACCTGATTCAAGTTGTCAAGAACAGGACAGACAGCTGGGACCCTGCTACTCAGAAGATTGCAGGCCTCAAAGCCAAGACCCCAAGGTAATAAAATTAGGGACGTTCCTGCCAAACCCAGGATAAAGATTTTACGTCTTTCCAGAAAAAATACATAGCAGTGCACTAGATTGGAATTGCAGAAAATCTAGAGGCTAGAAGCAATCTAGAAGCTAGAAGGTCTAAAAGCTAGTTGTGACAATACCAGGCAGAGAAGCAGCATGCATTGAAGGCTCCAAGGTCAGAGTCAATAGAATCATAAGGCCATCAGCAGTTAAGACCTCACACCCATGAGATTGACTAAGATAATACAAAAGCAAAATGGCAAATGCTGGAGGGATTGTGGAAAAAACAGGTACTCTGGGAAACAATTTGGAACTACACCTAAAAAATTATTAAACTGTGAAGCATACCTCTTGAGCCAGAGATACCACTACTAGGGCTATACCCCAAAGAGATTGTTGTAAGAATTTTTAGGGTCATTACTACTCACTGCAGGAATAAGCCAGCATAGGATATAAATGACAGGTTCACTAAAGTTTATTTATCCACTCAAGATACCGACACATACTCCATCATCAGGTGATGGACATGTGCATTTCACAAGTCCACAGATGATACATATATACATATATATATATATATATATATATATATATATGTATATGTATATGTATATAGTCCATAGAACCCAGAGAGTTAAGATCATTTAGGCACAGTAAGAAGGTTGACAAAGCTGTTTGTGGTAAGATCAGATAGGGCACATAGGCAAGAAAAGCTACTTACTAAAAAAATTAAGAGGATGATTAAATTTTTACAAAGGCCTATAGTGTAACCATTTTATACCAGACCAAAGAAGACAACATCTTTTTTACCAGTCAGTTAATTAGTAGTTGTTAAGTTGCTGTGTCTGATTCTTTGTGACCTCTGGACCATAGTGTCCATGGGATTTTCTTGGCAGGGATACTAGGGTGGTTTTCCATTTCCTACTCCAGTGGATTAAAGCAAACAGATGTAAAGTGACTTGCCCAGGGTCCGATACCAATAAGTAGGATCTGAGACCACATTTGAACTCGGGTCTTCCTGACTATAGACCTAACGCTATCCAGAGTCACCTAATTGCCTCCTTTATTAAGCTCCTACTAACTGCTTTATTAGATAGGATAAAGAGAATGGGGTGTGTTCCTTGAACAACTTATAGTACTATGAGTTTTCTTTCGTAATCTTAAAATGATTGGGGGAAAGGATGTACTAAAGAAAACATTCAGTACTTGTCAGAGGCATCAGGCAGAAAAACAAACAAGTATAACAGTAAATATAGGGCAAAATAGAGTCAGCTATGTTCTCCCCAAAATCTACTTTCAATAGAATCAAAGAGAAAAAGACACATATCTAAAAAAAATATCCATTGTAATTTTTTTTTTGTAGTGCCAAAGAATTAGAACCTGAGGAGATGCCAATCAATTGGGGGGGAATGACTGAGCAAGTTATAGTATATTAATGTAATCAATTACTATTATGCTGTAAAAAATGAGGAAGGAGATGGTTTCAGAAAGCTGGGAAGACTTGTTTGAATTGATGCAGAGTAAAGTGAGCAGAATCAGGAAAATAATTTCTAAAACAACAGCAATACTTTAAAAACCATCAACTTTGAAAGACTTGGTAACACTGATCAACACAATGTCAAACCACAATGTCATGGTGAAACATTCTATCTACCCCCAGATAGAAAGCTGATGAACTCAGAGTGCACATTAAAACATATTTTCTTCTTTTTCTTCCTTCCTTCCTTTTTTTTCGCGGGGCGGGGGGGGGGGGGGTTGGGAGGGCATGGTTTATGTGGGGCTTTGTTTTGCATGACTATATGTATTTGAAATATTTGGGGTTTTTTTTAAGCCTTTTCAACAAGTGGCATATGGTACAGGAAGAGGGATGGAAATCAGAAGTGAAAATGAAACTGAATTTAAAAAATCAATATCAAAAGCATGAGTTTAATCTGTCAATAAATATTTATTAAGCACTTAATAAATGCTAGGCATTGTGCTAAGGGCGGGGAATTCAAATGAGGCAAAAAGATAGTTCCTGCCCTCTAGGAGCTTATATTCTAATGGGGAAAAATTATAAAAGGGAGCTAAAAGAGGAGGGGAAGGTACCCTTTGTATGGCATGGTGGCAAAGTCTAGAGAGTCAGAAATAGAACCTGGAAGAGAATGAAGGATGACTGGCTTGGGTCCTTCCCCAAAATAGAGGCCCAGAAGGAACTCACCAATGGAAGGAGGAGATCACGTGGGGGAAAATCATTCCAACATGAGGAGTCCACAGGTACTGAGGAAAATTCCGGGCTGAGAAGTCAGTGGGGCCTTGATGGTAAAATCCAAAGAGAGTTACCTCTCTGTAAATATGCTTTGATCACCAGGAATCTCTACATGTGACCTTCATGTGTTTATCTACTCATAAACTCCAGGATTGTTTATTATTGCCACTGACAACTAGTGTATATTTTGAGAATACCTCAAAGTTCTGGGGGAGATGTGTTCTTACTATGCCATTTTATCTTTGCTTTCAGCTAATTGTGTCTTCTGGCTTTCTAGACACAAGGTAACTACACAAATAGAGACTCATGAATTAAAATTTTAGACATGTAGGGCCACAGAAAACTTTGAACTTGAGATAATCTTTCTTCTTGGGAAACCAAACTGCAAATGTGAGTCTCCAAGGGTAGCCAACAGGTGTACTACACTTTATTATATTATTTATCTTAATAGAGGTGAATGCCATTTTTATTATTTTTATTATTTACAAACAACCAAAGTGCTCTAAACAAGATTACTCCTTCTTATACTATTCATTATATACGTAGGTTTAATTTTGAACTTTGTCTTTATCTGAAGATTCTTAAATTTTGTTAGCAACTGGTTTGTCTTGATTTGAAGAATGTAAATAGTTTTAAGTACTTATCTTTTTGGTTTATAGCCTTGATGATTATTCAAAAACTTCCTTAAAATAATACATAGTTTCCCAAATGAAAAGTATCTACAAATCTTTCAAAGTCCAAAACCTTAACAAATATCATCTAAACCATACCAATTAATGTGGTACAAATAACAATAGACAAAGTTGAATATGTTGATTCTCTTCCTCATTTTGAACCATCCTTACAACCCTTGGTATAATCTAAATTCAACTAAGTCATAATGAATGATTGAATTGCCATAGTCTGTTTGATGTAATCTTACTTAAATTTCTGAATTAATATTCATTAATCATATTGTCTTATAGTTCTTCCTGCATACATCCTACATACATAGCTACCTATCTACCTACTTACATACATCCTTCCCTGGTTTTGACATTAGGAACATATTTGCCTCATAAGAGGAATCTCATAAGTGTTTTCTTTCTAAATTAAAAATTTGCATGTTATTGGTACTAATTGTTCTTTAAAAGTTGTATAGAATTCTCCTGTGAATCCATCATAATCAGAATTTTCCCCTACATTCAGTAGTTACTTTACCACTAGTTTTATTTCTTTTTCTGAGATTAGATTATTTAAGATCTATGTTTGCTCTGTTACTTTGGGTACTTCATATTTTTTAAGGTATGTCGTCTCCCTTTTGTGTTCTGTTTTGTTGGCATATTACTGTGCATAATCAGCTCTGATAATTCTTTTTTCTCTTCAGATTTTCCTATGCTTTCACCTTGTTCATATGCCACTTCATTGACACGATTCTCTGCCATCTCTTTAATCGGGTTGGCCAAAAAGCTTGTCAATTTTATTAGTTTTTTCAAATAAACAGTTTTTAGTTTTCTTTATCAATGCTGTTGTCTTTTTGCTTTCCAGTTTATATATTCTCCTCTAATTTTCAATGTCTTCTCTTTTGGGATTGTTGGCTTTCTAATTTTTAAAAGGCATATTCAGTCCATTAATGAGGCCTCTTCTATTTTGTTAATAACTAGCATTTATATAGTGACTGAAGGTTTGCAAAGAGCTTTACAAATATTATCTTACTTTATCCTCACAACAAGATAGATGCTATTATCATTCCCACTTTTAGAGATGAGGAAACTAAGCCACAGAAAGGTTAATTTCCTCAGGTTACACAGCTACTAAGTGCCTGATAGATTGATTTTAACTCAGAACTTCTTGACACCAAGGCCAGTGCACCTCCTAACTTCCTAGTGATATGTTTTTAGAGATAGGATTTTTCCCCTAAGGAATTTAATAGCTGCATCCCAGAACTTTTGGTATGCTGTTTCATCATTGTCTTTCACATAATTATTTTTCCTATGTTCTTTGATCCATTCGTTATTCAGGATTTCATCATTAAGTCTGCATTTGTGTTTCTGCTTTTTGCTAATGCTCCCCAACTGACTCATTTTTCTTTCATTATGGTCCATAAAGGATGTATTTACTCTTTCTGCCATTTTATGTTGACTCGAAATGTTTCTGTGCCCTAATATGGGGTCAGTTTTTTGTAAAAGTTCCATGTGGTATTGAGAAATATATATATTCTTTAGCATTCCTATTTAGAAGACACCATAAAACATTCAGTTACAGTTTCTCCAGCAATTTATTCAGTTTTACATACTCTTGCTTATTTTTCTTAAGATTTATCCAAAATCAAAAGGAACAGTAAAATCTCCTGCTTTTTAATATGTCTTCTTGATATGCAGGGTTTTTTTTTCCTTTATAAATTTAGATGCTAAAGCATTGGGGGCATATAAGTTTAATAAGGCTGTTTTTTATGGTTCCTTTCAACATAATGTGGTTGACTTATTTATCTCTTTTGATGATATAAATTACGTTTTTGGTGTATCTAATAGCATGATTGTAGCTCCTGATTTTTTTAATTTATCTGATGCTTAATAAACTAAGTTCTATGATGTCATTTTTATTCTGTATTGTTTTTAGATATTTCTTATAAGCAACATATTTTGGGATTTTGTTTTCTTTATCCAATCTGTCATTCTTATTTTATTAATGTATTTGCATTTGGTTACGAAATATTTATATTTTCTTCCATTTGTTTCTAATTTTGTTTTAAAATGTAATTTTTTGTTGTTGTCTTCCCCTATAAAGGCAGCATGCCACTACCACTTTAGAAGATGTTATCTCTCTCCCCAGCATATACCCCCAGGAAGTCAATGATAAAAAGGATCCATATACACCAAAATATTTATAACCAATGTTCTTTATGCCTGCAATTCTCTTTCATTTCCAATACTTGCTTTCCTCAGCTACCCTGAAGTCCCAGCTTAAATCCCACCTTCTAAAAGAAGCCTTTCCCAGTGCCCCTTCATGCTAGTGCCTTACCTAAGTTGATTAGCTCCAATTTATCTCCTGTACAGTTTGTCTGTACATAGATGTGTTTATATTGTCTCCCTATTTAGACTGTGCACTCCTTGAGAGCAGGGATGTTTTGTGTCATTTTTTTAAAATCCCCAACACTTAGCAGAGTGCCTGGCATGTATTAAGCCCTTAAGAAATGCTTGTTGACTGTTTATTGACTCACAAACAATTGGAAACAAGGGATATGTCCATCTATTGAGGAATAGCCAAACAAATTATAGTAAAGGAACATTCTAGAATATTTCTGTGCTTTAAGAAACAACAGATATGATGAATACAAAAGCATGGAAAGACTTATATGACCTGATACAAAGTGAACCAAAACCAAGAAACACACCATAAGACGACAACAATGTAAATGAAGAGAACTATAAATGCAAAAATAGGCTTAGCTTGCAGGCTATAAAAAAACAGGTAGCAGGCCAGATTTGGCCCTTGGACCACAGTTTGCTGGACTCTCCACAGGCCAATAAGGTTGCTTCCAGCCAAATTCTAGAATATACTTTTAAAGTATACTTGGGTATAAAAGCGTACTACAATATATTTTTAAAAGAATGATTTAAAAGAATGGTATGAGCATTTAGAAATGAAGGCAGTAATGACTAGGAGCCAGAATGGCTTCCTTAAGAACAAAACGTACCAGACTAACCTAAATTCCTTTTTTAACAAGGGGCAGCTAGGTGGTGCAGTGGATAAAATGCCAGGCCTGCAGTCAGGGAGACTTGAGTCCAAATCCAGCCTCAGACACTTAATAGCTATGTGACTCTGGGAAATCATTTAGGCCTGTTTGCCTCAGTTTCATCATCTGTAAAATGAGCTGGAGAAGGAAATGGCAAATAACTTCAGTTTCTCTGCCAAGAAAACCCAAAAAAGGGGTCATGAAGAGTCAGACATGACTGAAATGACTGAACCACAGCAAATGTAGTAAATGGGTAACATAAGTAGATTTCAGTAAATGTTTAACAAAGTGATTCATGTACACAAAAAGAAAGCTGAGAGACTACATGAGAGCAGGTTGGTAGGCACATTAGTGGCTGAATGACCTGAACCAAAGAATAATAATGAATGCCTTGGTATCACCTTGGACAGGGGACTCACTCCAGGAGAATGTCAGACGCTGCTGAACATCTTTGTTATTAAGTACATGTTCATTCATCTATTTACCTTGCCCACCCAAGCAGGTGTGACCTTAGGTTACTAGTCAAAATAATTTTACTACTTCCATGTTCTCACCCCATCCTGGGTCTGAGGTATTTGGTAATCAAGTCCAAACTGGGGAACTTTTTTCATAATGACAATACTTATTTTGTTGTCCCCTCTCAAATGTAAGCCCTCCACAGCTTAATATCATTCTAGACCATAACAAACCTGTTCAAGTAGCATTTATTAAGCACCTACTATGTACCACTCACCATGAATACAAAAACAAATGAAACTATTCCTGTCCTCCAGGAACCCTTCACAGTTTGAATGTATACTTAGGCTTTAACTTCCTTCAATTCTGGTTTGTGCTGATTGACACAGCAAATGGTCCAAAGCAAATCTGGCCTGTTTTCTTCTGGTCATTCTACTCAAGGTCATTTCTTTGAGGTTTTTTAACTGATGATAGCCTTACAGCTGTTTTGCTAACCCAAAACATAATTTACATTGTCATTGACTGTCATTCATAGTTGTAAATTTTCCCCAAGGATTTACGTGTTGAAGTTGTCTCTGAGGAGTTCTGCATGTCAAATTCTCAGTGGAGGCTAGCTTTTTCCAGTGGAGATACTTAGTTGTAGGTATTCTGAATACCCATTTTTAGGAGGGAGGGAATCTTTAATAGTATGTGCAGTTTAACTGAAGAGTATAAGAAATCTTGGGTTAAGGTGCAATTTCCCTTGATTTGTAATATATAAATTCAAACTCTTCCTGGTCTCATCTTAGGTGAAAAATGTTTGTAATTCAAATTAGGGTTCCTTGATGGGTGACTGTTTACTGCTTATCTGCTTGTAAAATCATCTCTTGTTCTGGTAGCAGTCTGATATGCAGCTTATCCCTTTTCCAATGATTCTGAGAAATTTACCTTTACAATTCCCTTTTTCTTTTTACAGTTTAGGGAGAGTACAACTAAATGGGCAGCAGACTATGGCACTATTCTCAAAGGCCTGAAACCTGTTACACAATGCTAAAATTAAACCTTAACTGCACAAAGTTCTCATTAGAACTGGCTGCTGAGCCTCTTCCATAAACTTGCCGGTGCAGCACAGTTGCAATTCTCCCTTTCTCAACCTGAGTTGGCCTTCCTGGTTAATTTTTAGAAACCCTACTTTTGCTACTGGTCCATGTTCCCTGACCTTGTCACCCCAGCAGCAATGTGATAGCTGCCCCAGCAGGCACTTTATCTGAAGACCTGACATAAACCCAGATGCTCAGAGGTAGTACACCTTTGACCAGGACTCACATTTGCTTATCTGGCCACTAGCTGGCAAGTTGCCGTAGTATGGGGCATAATTTTGGAGGTGAGGGAGCTAACCTGGGACTCCATCTCTAAGTGAATTAATCTGCCCAAACCTTTCTATGATGTGCTGGGCTGAATCGTAAAGCATTTTAATCCATCCTAGGGTTGCATTCACCAGAACTTACCCTAAATTTTCATGCCAACAATGATTTTTTAATTATTTCAGCTCAATATTCCAGTTGTCATCTGTTTGTAAAGTTGGAAATGAGTGTCATGGGACAAGAGCAAATGTGCCTGATTTTTAAAATAGAGAAGAGATTGGAGGCGGCAAAAAACCACATTGGGAGCTTGACTTATTCCTAACATTCCAAAACTCTTATTAAAGAGATAGTTTGCAAGAACTGAGAATGAGAAGCAAAGACCACTAAAAGCCAAAAGAGCTTTATCAAGAATAAAGAATGGAATCTTGCCAGCCCAAGCTCACTGCCTCTATTGAAGGTAACTAGACTTGTAGATCAGGGGAATGCTGTAGATGCAGTTTACTAGATTTGCTGAATTTGAGCAAAGCATTTAACATTGGTCCTCACATTATCATTGGGGGCAAGATGGAGAACTATGGGATACGTAACAGTACAGTCAAGTGAATCTAACCAGCCCAAAGAGTAGCCATTAATGGATCATAGCTCAGAAGATGTCCATTGGACTGTCTCGGCTATCTGACCTTGGCCTTAAACTCTTCAACATTGTTTTCAATACTTTGTACCAAGACATAGAGGGTATATTTATCAAACTTGTAGGTAGCAGAGGAATAGCTAACCTGTTGGGTGACAAGAGTTAGTTTACAAGAATTTTGTTAACATAACATAATGGCCTGAATCAAATAAAATGAAGGGGAAGCATCAGTTCGCACAACACACACACACATCTGGAGATTCCAGTGGACCACAAGTCCAGTAAGAGTCAGCACTGTGACAGCAGTCGAAAAAGTCAACGCCATACTAAGCTTTATTGACATGATCAGCATCAATCAAGAGAGGAAAGGTTCTGCTGCTAACAGCTCTAGTTGGACTACATCTGGAATATTCTATTCAATTCTAGCCACCAGCAGAGCTTTATCAGGGTTAAAGAATGAAGTCTTGCCAGCCAATGAGACTGTAATGGCAAGCAAAGTGGGACTTTTTGTTATATTTTATTTTGGAGTGCTTCTCAGCACTAAAGCAATCAAGTGCCTTTGAGTATTGCCTTTGTTTGAATCAAGAGGTATTGATTGGAAACAATATACATGATGTGGTGATAGTGTGATTAGAGATCTTTCCCACACCCTTTTGCTATGTAGATGCTAAGCCTCAGGCCTACACCCTTTTGCTAAATAGGCATTAAGCCCCATATGCTCTGAGGTTAGCATTTTCCTTTGGCGGTTACTCATTGGAAGAGTGTTCCTGTGATTTGCCCAGACAAGACTCTGGGTAGCCATTAAGGAACCCTCCTCTCTTTCCCCTCTTTGAAAAACCCAGATGTTGGTGCTTCTCTCTCTCTGGTAACTATGTATGTATTGTCTTGGTCAGACAGCTAGAAGCCTGTCTGTTGATTTGCATTATTTGATCTGTTTACATAATTTCTGCTTGTAATTTCTGTGTATATTTTCTCTGAAGTTCAGGGTGCTGACTTTTCCCCCTGAACTAAATGAATGATATATATATATATGTTTAATTAAAGTGAGATTGTAAACCCCTTAAAGTTGCTCTCCTTAGAAAAGCAGATCAAAGAACTTGTGCTAGCAGCCCTCCTGTATAGTGGTGTTATTGGTCTTACACCCCCACAGCAGCTGCTAACAACATTGTTGTTAGAAACACAATAGGTTTTGAGGACACAGACAAGATATGGCATGTCCAGAACAGGGCACCCAAGACAGAAGACTGGAGAAGATGCCCATGAGGATCAGTTGAAGTAACATAATTGTCTTCCAGTACCTAAAGGCCTGTCATGTAGAAGGATTAGATTTAACCACCGTAGTGTCAGGGGCAGTCTCTGCAGACACATCTACATCTGATGTCCCTAAAATCTTCCAAACATCAGAGACGTACCAAAGTAGAAGGGGTTGTTCAGACAAGAGGTCTTCAGAGGCTTGTCATAGATATTGTAGTGAATATTAATTTCTGAGGTGTCAAACTCTTAGGCTTAGTGATTCTATGACTTCTCTAACATGTATAGGTCCTTTACCTCTTTCAATTTCAAACTCTACCCTTATATCATGTCTCACCCAATGTCTTCCCAGAAAATCACATGCCTTTGGAGGAGAGGCCTAGACAGTCCATGCTCACCTGGTATCTAAAATATGTATCATATTGGACTAATATTTATCGTTCACGGGTAGGTTGAAACTAACATAATAAAAAATGACAATTATTCCTAACCTATTTATTCAAAGCTATCCCAATTAAATTACTAAAAAAGTATCTGAGTTAGAAAAAATAATTAAAAAATTATCTTACTGAGTTAGAAAAAACAACTCCAAAATTCATTTAGAATAAGGTCAGGAATTTTTAAAAAAACAGAGGAAAAAGATGTAAAGAAGGAGATTCAGTAATATCAGACCTTAAACTATAAGGCAAGAGCATTGTTGAAGAGTAAAATGGATAATTTCAATATTTTAAACTAAAATTTTCTTGTATAAATGAAACCAATGTAGCCAAGAATAGATGGAATGCAAAAAATTGGGAAAATACTTTGACAGACAATCTCTCAGATAGGATGGGATTGTGTTGGAATACTATTGTGATATAGGAAAAGACTAACTAGTTGATTCAGAAAAAACATGGAAAGACTTGGCCCTATGAAGCAAGATGCTATCCACCTCCAAAGAAAGAGATAACTGGAAATAAGCATAGTATGGTCTTACTTATATGTGTATAAGTGTATATGTATATGTGTGTATGTTTAAAGATATCTATGTAGGCGTGCGTGTGTGTGTATATGTGTATGCGTGTGTATGTGTGTCTATGCATATGTATACTGGTGTTGAATAATAGTCTTCTTCAGAGGGGAGGGCGAGAGGAAGGGGGAAAAAAGTAAAAAGTGCACAGCAGAAAACAAAAGAAAACCTATAAGGAAGCAAAGAAAAGCTGGGCAGCTTTTCAGATAATGTATACTACTTATTATATAGGTTTTCTTAAAATGGAAATTTATTTTTGTGTACTGAATCTTCTCACATTCTGCTGTGTACGTTCTCTTTTTTTCTTTTCTTGCTTTGTATTTAAGTTTAAAATGAATCAAAAATTTACAAAATAAATAAATGAAAATAAAATATGTATCATAACATTTTATACCCAGGAGCTAGATTAATAGTTTTTAAGATTAAATTGCCTTCCCTCTCATCTGAACCCTATGCCTCACAGTGCTTACAATATACTTCAGTAGCCACCAACCCTCTATCCTGTCATCAAAATACCATGATGCTTCCATCTAATTCTATGGTGACTGAACACTGGGACCATAACCCATTCAGGATTTTAGTTTTTTTTATTTTGGCCCACTGCTTGATATTTTCATATCCTGGACAGGGACTACTGATATAGTTTAATTGGTCTAAAAGAAATATCCAGAGATTGTTGACCATTCCATCACAAAATGGCTGTGATGCCATTTCCCTAGGGTAGTGGAAGGGATGCTTGCCTAATGTCCATGCACCACACTAGAGTTCATGATTGATCAGCTGCCATTGCATCCATGCTTGTGGTCTATCCTTGAGCTGCCTAGCTTGTCCAAGCCGAACTCTGTTGGTATGGTTACCAAAGCACCTTCTTCTAAATTCCCAGGGCTACAACCCCCTGACTAGTGTCATAAAGCAGGGCAGATTGAAAAGCAGTATCATATTCTGATGCTGGGAGACAATTCAATGCTGTGTGGCCAATAAAGATAAACATGTGCTCACAACACATACATCCTATGCACATCTACGTACCCACTCCTCTGTAGCAATAGCTTTCAGGACATTGACTGATCAAAGAAAGGTACAAAGTAAATCTCTTTCCAACACTATAGCCGGAAAAGTCTATAGAGTCACAAATCAGGAAAAAAATGAAGTCACTCCAGCCAAACTCATAGCACTATGGAAAACTGGGACTTCCAGGGTCAAAGAAGGTGAGTAGTGTCTTCTCTACCTTCTAAGGGGCCAGAAGGGCCTAGAGAGTTCATAGACTAGGTACCTATTCTAGAAACTAAGCCTGTAATTTCTCTTCCAAATTGTCATTTTTTAGTACTAACCTGAGAGAAAACAGGAAGTACTTTAACAACTCTGAAGAAGGTGGTAAGGAAGTGAGTTGTCCCAAAGGGCAAGATAAGACTGAGGGTATGGATCTTAAGACACAGACCTCAAGGCCTCCTCTGGCTAAGGGAAGCAGAGGGTAGTAGTTGTAATCATTAACAGACATGATTATTATTATGCTGAACACTCTTTTTACCTGCCCCAAGATCCAGTCTCTTCTTCTCAGAGGTCAAAATGACTGTGAACCATAAATAGCTGCCATTCTCCTATTCTCTAGGCCAGTGACTGTCTTCTTAGACATTCTTAAAAAGTTGTCCCCAATTCATTTCAGAGAACTCAGCTGCCTACATTATACATCCTGAGGAAAGGGCACTGACAACCCAAAACTGAAATACAATCCTCAATTTCCTGGGATATGAATTCCATCATTTCTGAAGTAGCAAAAATTATATACCCTCCCCCTTAGAAGATAACTGTTAACAAAAGTTAAATAACAAGAAACAAAGATTAGTCAATCACAAAAGAAACCTTAAGAAGGGTTTCATAGGCACATGGAACTCAGGTGACAGCCAAACACTATAAGACAAATCTAGGCTCTGCCCTTGAGGAGCTCACAATTACGTTATGGGATTTTGATCCCAGCCTGAATTTTCTGAGATTTAGTAACAGCAAAGTTGCCTGAAGATTCCTCATATTCAAAATTTGCACAAGGTTAAACTCTGGTGTGTACTCTTTGATGTTTCATAAGGGCTGACCTATGCCTGAAAGGTTTCCCACATTCTTTACATTCATAGGGCTTCTCTCCAGTATGAATTCTCTGATGTTGAGTAAGAGATGAGCTTTGACTGAAGGTTCTCCCACATTCATTACACCCATAGGGTTTCTCTCCAGTATGAATTCTCTGATGTTGATTAAAGGAAGAACTGTGGTTGAAGGCTTTCCCACATTCCCTACAGTGATAAGGTTTTTCTCCAGTATGAATTCTTCGATGCTGAACAAGGTGTGAACTCCTACGAAAAGCTTCCCCACATTCGCTACATTCATAGGGTTTGTTTCCAGTGTGAATTCTTTGATGTTGAATAAGGTCTGAGCTCCCCCTAAAGGCTTTCCCACATTCACCACATGTATAGGGCTTCTCTCCTGTGTGAATTCTTTGATGCTTCCTAAGAACAGAGCCTTGACTGAATGCCTTTCCACACTGAGTACATTTGTGGGGTTTTACTCCCATATGAACTCTCTGATGTTTTCTAAGATCTGAGTTCTGCTTAAAGGTTTTCTCACATTCATTACATTCATAAACTTTCATGATAGTTTGATGCACATTAAAACATGAATTCTGTCTGGAGCTTTGGTCATTTATAGAAGATATATGGGGTTTCTCTCTTGCTGGAATTCTATGTTGTATAACCAGGTTTGAGTTCAAATGACAAGTACACACACACTCATCATATCTATGGCCATTCTCTCCTAAGAGAATTTTTTCAGAAGGGATGGTTACTACCACAAAATTTCCATCCTGGGAAAGAGATCCGTCTACTTTCTCCATTTTGTTTTCTTGTTGCTTGTCTAAAGTGTCTTCACATTCACAGGCTTCTCCAATCTTGGCTCCTTTGGAAACATCCATTGGGAATCTTCCAGATATCCTCTCCTGTGACTCTGCTGCTTCAGAAAATTCCTGCTTTGGAAGGGACCACTTGGTACTAGTCTCAAAATCTGAAATGAGCAACAGAAAATACAAATGTCATGTGTGCTGGAAGAAAGGAACCTTCTTAAAAGGACTATTAACAAGTCACATTGCCTCTTAGAAACAGAGTAGTGAAATTACATGCTGTGCAAGATATGAATACAGTCTATATATGTTTCAGTGAGCATTCATAAACAGTATCCCAATCTAGAGGAAATGGTAACAGGAAATAAAGGTGAAAAGACAGGTGCCAAGCGATGGAGGCAGGCAAGAGGTATCTGGCAGAGAAGCCAATGTAGCACAAAAAATGAACCAGTCTCTGACAACAAGAAAGGAAGAGACAAATCAGAGAATGTAGGAAGCCAAAGATAGAAGGAATGGTCTCATACACAAAATATTCATAATAGCACTTTTTATTATAACAAAGAACATGGGGGAAGTAGGCACCCATCACCTGAGGAATAAATGAACAAACCGTGGTATATGAAAATAATGGAATATTACTGTGTCATAAGAAATTATCAATATGAAGCACTCACAAAAGCTTGAGAAGCATTTTATGAATAACAGTTCATTAAGAATAAAGCAAACTCCAGAGCACAATTTACATGATCACTATTATATATAGGAAAACAATGCTGAAGGATTGCAGAACTCTGAGCCGTGGAGTGACAAGACATCAGAGGATGGCTGGCAAGACATATGTCTCTCAGCAGAGGGCTGGTAAATTATATATAATGTAATGAGCCACATATTGTCAGTCAAGGCCAATGTATGTGTCTTGCTCATTTGTATATTATAAGTAACAAGGGAGGGCCAAGAGCGAAGGAATTGGGAACAAACCATTTTAAAAGAGGGAGGAAAATATGGATTAGCCAAGCAGGAATAACCTCACAAACTAAGACTAAAAAACTGGAATTGGGGGAAATGACCTTTCACTAAGGGTGGGAAATATAAGGAGATAATGTAAGGAAAGGGACTGAACAGCTAGGTGGTAAGAATAATGGAACGGTTTCCATGCCATTGATTTGAACCATCTTTCATATGCTGACTTTCCAAACTTTGCCACTATCACAACCTGGATCTTCCCTCAGTGCTATGCTGGAACTTCCATCCACTCCTACCCCAGAAATCTTCTCACTCTGGAATGTCTGTCCACCATCCCAGCTTCCTTCTTCCACTCATGACTTCCTCTTACAGCCTCCATTGTCGGGGGAGGCCCAGGCCAGCCAACCCTCACTCCTCTCTTGGCTCTGCTTTGACTTTCTGGCCTCTGCCATCATGCCTCAGCTGCCATTTAACCCTGGAACATCCCTCCACCGTGCCAGCTTCCTTCTCTCACTGGTGAGCTCCTCCAAAGACTTTCCACACCTAGACACCAGGCCCCAGTAGGGGGGTCACCTGCCCCCTTTCCCCATGCTTCTCTGTTTTCGTCTCCTCTTCCCCTTAGACTATTTCAATAGCCTTATGGTTGATCTCCCTTTCCCAAGTTTCTCCCCACTCCAGTCAATCCTCCACTTAGCTGTCAGACTGATCTTCCTAAAGCATATATGTCTATTTCACTACTCTATTCAATAAACTCCAGTGGCCCCTCCTGGATGAAATATGAAAATCATTCCTCGGGTTTTTAAAACCTTTCATAACCTGGCCTCCTCTCACCTTACTAGTATTCATTTTTTGTTTGTTGTTAATTTTTAAATTGATTTTTTAATTCTCAATTCTTTCCCTCCCTCTAGTTGAGAAGGTAAGCAATATGATACCCATAATTCATGTGAAGTTGAAGTCATGCAAAACATCTTTCCATATTAGCCATGTTGGAAAAAAAAAGCAAGAAAAATAAATAAAGTGAAAAAATATGTTTCAATAGGCCCTCAGAGTTCATCAATTCTCTCTCTCTGTCTCTGGAAGTAGACAGGATTTTTCATCATGAATCTTTTGGAACTGTCAGTGATCGTTGTATTGATCAACAACAACAGCTAAGTCTTTCACAATTGACTCTTTTACAATACTGCTGTTATTGTGTACAATGTTCTCTTTCCAGTCTTCTTAAATCTTACCTCCCTGCACATACTGGTGATCCAGAGACATTGGCCTCCTTGCTGCTCCTCAAACATAACAATGAATTTCCCACTCCTTGTATTTTTCACTGGCTGTCTAAAATTTTCTACAAGAAGCTTTTCTCAATCCCATTACATTAGTCCCTTTCTTCTATTGATTATCCCCAACTTACACCATATAACACAGATCTTGTTTGTACACAGTTATTTGCATGTTGTCTTTCCCATTAGACTGTGAGCTTCTTGAGAGCAGAGACTGTTTTTTGCCTTTCTTTATATACTCAGTACTTAGCATAATGCATCATGCACAGTAGGAGCTTAGTAAATGCTTCTTAACTTATCTTGCTGTGAACAAAGCACAAAGTAAATGTACTATAATAGCTCTGTAATGTTGTCAATAAAAACACTAAAACCAAATTTGCTGGGGATAATTGAACATAATAAGGGAGTGTAATTTTCTCTTATCCCTGAAAAGTGAAAGATAGTGCAATTCTGCCCTTCTAATTTACAGAATAACATAACACCTGAGCTGATAGGTCTTTAAAATAAAAATTTCTCTACTGCTTCATAGAATCATCCATTTTAAGTAGGAAGAGACTTGAAAGATGATCTAGTCCAACCCCATCACTTTACAGAAGACAAAACCGAGGCCCAGACAAGTTACATGCAAGTTACAAAATCACACTGATTGGAATTGGCAAAGCCAGCACTTAAACCAATGTCCTTTGTTACCAAATCCTGTACATCACAATACCGCTTTAAACCAATGTCCTTTGGTACCAAATCCTGTACATCACACTACCGCTTAATCACTGTAAACAAGAAATTGAGGAGCCAGATGCTATTCTGACCGACAATCCCCATTCTCTTCACCTTCTCTTGATTCCTTCCTTCTTCCTTCCCCTTGATCCTCACCTCTTTCTTGTAGGAACTGGGGCTCTGGAGACTCACACTTGATCTGGGTGTTCATAGGCTGAAGCTGGATATTCAATGCATGCTGTGCTGCTCCCAAGGGTGCCATCTTCTCCCAGGCCTCTGACTCTCTTTGTGTACTTGATGCAACCTAGAGATAATGAGATATGTTTGGCCTTGTAAGGGAACCACCATGAAAACAAAAACCTTGTTATAAAAAGGAAGCCTAGGGACACAGGACAAAAAAAACAGAGTTTTGTTTGTCATATTTAAAGAAGCCATATTAAGATAAACCATAAAACAAACCCAGAGGCTCCTTTTTATTATTAAACAGTTTGCTCCTTTCAAGAGTAAGGCTGAATTGGCACGTGAAAGAATTAACTACAACAGAAATTTTTGCTGCTGATAAACAGGAAATCTTCTGCAATTTAACTTTATTATATGGCTATTCGAAAAATGAATGATTTAGTATTAAGATGAATGTACAAGAAAACTTCAAACAATTGTGGAAAAACTCCTATACGTATTTATCCAATTTTAGCAATTAAAATTAAATTGTAAGATTACCACAATTAATCAACCAAAAATTACACAATAAAAACATTTGATAGACCTTACTATAACCATAATGTAACTTTAACTTTTAGAAACCTTGAAAAATCATGTAGTTGCAGAGTAATTTTTCTTAAGCATAAACTCTAAGTACAATCTATTAGAAAAGATTTAGAATACAGAATATCCTGACTGAGCAAAAGCTAGGAAAATCTGCTTACCTCCCTTGTGGTTAAGATAGAAGATAATAGCTAAGAGGAATCTTAAAAGTCATCTAGTCCAAGCCTTTCATGAGGAAACTGAGGACCAGACAGTGGTCTTACTCTAATACATGACTTGCTCTAATAAGTAGAAGAGACAGGGTTCAAGCCAGGTCTTTTGACTCTAAGAGCAACACATTTCATACTCTACCAACCTCCCTCCCACTCCATGTTTATTTTCAGTCTTCATCTTCTTTGACTTTTACCACATTTGGTACTGATAACTACCTGATAACTTTGTAAAACTCTTTCTTCCTTTGGCTTCCATAACTCTACATGATTCTTGTTCTCCTACCTTTCTGACCACTCCTCTATGTTCTTCCATGGTTCTTTTCTATAGGCTTATAAATATGCGTATCCCAGGATTCAGCTTTTGCCCTCCACTCTTGCTTTCTCCACACTCTCCTTCAAAGACCTTATTTACTTTCATGTAGATTGGTAATTAAATGAACCAGTTAAAAACACTCAGTCACCCTTGATTTCTCCCCCCATTCTCCAAGTCTGTTGCTTTTTCCTTCCTAATTTTTTTTTCCTTTCTAATTTCCTCTGCCCCCACCCTAATTTAGATTGTGGTCATTCCCTTCACCCCTAGGAGAGGAACTGTCTCATGTCTGCCTTGTATCCCTATCACCTAGCACCAATCCTGGAATAGAGAAAGCACTTACAACACTTGAAATATTCAATGATGGACAATCAAAGTTGCTTCCTAAAATGGTCTTCCTGACTCCAGTCTACCTTCACTCAGTCAACACACCAATATCACTATAATTCTGGTTCAAAAACCCTTCATTGGCTCCCTAATGCTATTGATCAAGTCCAAACTTCTTAGCCTGTCATGTCTCTTTTATTTCTAGCCTTACCTTAAACAATAACCTAAGAATCCTCCACCTCAAACTAGTCAAGGGTCCTCTAAATACTGTGTGCAGGTATCTGTCTTCCCACCTTTGCTCACATTATTACTTCTACTTGTAATATGCTCTGTGTGTGTATGTGTGTGCATACTTGTATAAATATAAATATATTTATGTTTCTAGTATAAGTGCCAGTTTAAGGTCTTAATCATCTTTCATGAAACATTCTCAAACTAATCCAACTGACATTTCGTAGTCTCTGAGTTTGAAAATGTATGGCCTATACATGGGTTCCAAAGCATGAGAACCCCTTTTTAATAGAACAAAATTATGGACCCTTCCACCACTCACAAGGTGCATTTTGCTAAAACTAAGGTTCAAAATTACAGTATGAATATGGATTTTCAAACTCTTTGCAATAACTCCAGAAACACCCTGGAGCTCAGATTATCACCTAATTGAGAATTAATCATGGGACACATTATAATTTCTTTCTTGTGCTGTTACTGAATACTCATGTATCATTTAATTTTTCGTATGTTTTCACGTTCTTGCATTTGACTGTGAGTGCTGTAAAATAAGGGGATTTTAAATATGTAGATTAAAGTTACTTGGACAAGTAAAAAGAGACATTTCTGAGGGACAAGTGAAAAAGGACATTCTGACCTCATGAATCTTCAACCTCTTAACTTCAATCACATTCACCTCCATTCTATTTTATTTAGCCACCAGGTTAGATGAATCATGCCTTAGGCGTCAGCAACATTGGGCACTGTTCCAGCTCCAAAGTCTGTAACTCTTAAATTCCCTTCTCTGATAACAATCTAACTCCTACCAAACCGGCTCCCCACAATCACAGTGATGTTCATTCTGCCCCTCAACCTTCACAGCTGCTCTGGCTCTACCCAGCCTTGAGATCTATGGGTCAGCTATTTCAATGACATTAGATGTCACCCAAGCCATTTCAGTTTCCATACTGACCCATCCCCAACCCTGAATAACACTTGGCTAGTAGAAAGTCACAAACTTTGCCCAGTAGGTGAGTAGGTCCAAAACAATCACACCAATATCAGGCTGGGTCCCTCACTACAACTCACTCCCTATCACATTCCCCACATTTTTCCGACTTTTGCTAGTCCCCAACTTCACTTCCTACCCACTTCCCCAATCACTTCCTACTTATCCTGAGAAGACTGAGGTCTTCTGACCAAGCTTCCTCAACTTCTTCCTTCTCACTTCAAAACCTCTCTCTGTATCACCATCTTTTCTTCCGTCTTGATCCAAAGAATCAGCTGGCCTTCCTCTTTGCCAAGACTAACTCCATTTATCATTGTGACCCCATCCCCTCTTGCTTCCTCCAGGATTTTGTACCCAAGATAATTATTTCCATAATGGAATCAACAAGATCTAGAGAGGAATCTTGCCTCAGACACTTCTAGGACTCTGACCCTGGGAAAGTCACTGGTCACAGGACTGTTGTCAGATACAACAGGTGAATAGAGAGCTTTCTGCAAAACTTCAAGCAATCTATAAATACTAGCTATTATTATGAAGTTTCACTTTTTTCAGCAAGCTCCTTCCTCCCACCTACAAACCATGTTTAGCCTCTCTTATCCTAAAAACAGAAACTTTCTACTGACATCGCTTCATCTTTCAAGTGACCACTCCATAGTCTTTCCTCCTCTTCAGTGTCAAATTCCTAGAAACTACATTCTAGAACTTCATTCATTCTTTCTTCTTCCTCATTATTAGCTCCTTCATACTATGCTGGCTTCTCTACTCTAGTGACCACCACCTTCTAATTTGTCAGCCTTGATCTCTCTGCAGCATCTGACACTGGTCACCTCCTTCCCTCATCCTTTTCTCCTACCCTACTTGGCTTCCTAGACACTGTACTCTTACAGTGTCCTACTTGCCAATCCTCTTCTTCTCTCTCCTTTCATTTCTCTTCTTCCTTCCACTATTCCACTATCTTTCAAATCAGGGCTGGGCAGACTATGGCCTGTACTTGGAGCTAATATTCATTTTTACATTTTTACATACAATAGCACTTTACTTCAAAATGTCTAAGCCATAGTTCATCTTGGGTCTACAAAAATAAGCAGAGGGCTGTAGTTTGACAACCTTGCTCAAGATGTAAGACAGCTCCCCCAAAGGCTCTGACCTTGGCCCTCAGCTTTTGCTACTTTCTCTCCTTAGCTGAGCTTATTCACACCTACAATTTCAACTCTGTCCCTCAGCTAGTATTTGTTAAGCATCTACTATGTGCCAGGCACTGTACTAAGTGTACTAAGTGCTGGGGATGAAACAAAAGGCAAAAAACAGTCCTTGCTCTCAAGGAGCTCACAGTCTAACAGAGGAGACAACATAATCCCATTTCCCCACAACAAATCACACCTGCCACTTTCCCACCTGACATCCTACGTCACCAAGCTCTCTCTCCAAATCTTCCAGCACAGTCACCACCTCCTCTCCACTGTCTGGATGCTGATCTCTCACCCAGCTCTGCAGGTCCTCTGGCAAAATGGTCAGGAACTGCTCCAAGACCAGCAGCTCTAGAATCTGCTCCTTCGTGTGGATCTCTGGTCTTAGCCACTGATGGCAAAGTTCCCAGAGTTTGTTCAGAGCCTCTCGGGGTCCAGGTGTGTCACTGTAGCCAAACTGCCTGAACTGCAGGCGGAAGATCTCCTGGGTGGAAGGGCCATTCCTCTTCTGGCTACCTCTCTTACCCCATAGGTAATCCTCTTCTTTCTCTACTTGGAGTCTCTCTTTCCCTGATGGATTCTGTGAATTCAGTGCTGAAGTCTCTCTGGATTCTAGAGCCATTTGAAGTTATATAAGTTGGTGTTTTTTTTTTTTTAAATAAGCACTCCAGAGGGCTTTGTGCTTCAAAGAAATTCTTCTTCTCGAGCTGTTCTTCAAGGATACCCCTAAGATAAGAAACCACTGTTAACACAGAACAACAATGAAGCAGGCCGAGTTCCAAGAAGAACCAGCAACTTATCAGAGGAAGACAGGGATTTTTATATGAGCAAAAGATGCAATTACATAACAGAATACATGAATATTAAAAAGTAGGAGGGGCTTAAGAGATGAGGTAATAGGGAAGGATCCCAGCCTCAGTGGAACTGTACATGCAATTACCCACAATACATACAGAAAAAACCCAGTGTGGGGCACGGATGTATGATAAAGACATTACAAAATGCCTCTCTAAGTCATAAATTCACCTAAAGGTCAGCTTTTGCTATTACTTCTGAGATGGCTACTTAGGGAAAGTCCCTTCTATTGTTCTGGGGATCTACATCCTGCTTGGGTATCCTGGTGGTGCTGCTTTCTGATTGTCTGGCTATTGTGGTCCTGTCCAAGATTAGATGGATGTGGTTGTGCTTGAGTACATGGACACATCTGCTGTTTCTGTGAGAAATACGAGGAGTGGGTCAGGGGGTAGTGGCTAGCTAGAGCCAGTGGCTAGCATTCCATCACGCGGAAACGAGTGCTGTTATAGTGCGGCAGTCAGGCATACATAAGAGAGTTAGGATATTGAGTTGGGGGGTGGGGACGTGGGGGGGCAGTGGCTAGGTCAGAGCAGAGGGCCTGCTGTTTAGTAAGGCCTATGATTGAGTCTGCGGGCCTGTGGTATGGTTAAAGCCAGATTGTGTGGTTAAATCCAGACATGCCCTCTGTTCAGTGAGGCCCATATGGAAGTTAGAATACTGGGGCTGGGGACAGCTTTATTAGGATTCCATCAGTAATAAATGCTATTTAAGAACTTACACAAATTAATGAATACCCGTCAGAAAGTTAATTCATTGTAAAGTGTGACAGAAGAAACACTAAAGGTAACACTAAAAAATGTTAACCAAATAATTCCTAAGCAATTCTGGATCTTCCTCTGTTGTGATGTACAAATAACAGTGAACTAGAATAGACTGACATTATTCATTATAAAAACAGCAGTACTTTAAGAGGAAGGATAGCACTTGATAAACTGAGGCCCAAATAGGAAAAGTCACTTGCCAAGATGACACAAAATGAGTGAGATGGAACCAGAAGGACCCACATTACTCATCTGAACAGTGCAGAGAGCATCGGCTTTCAAGACAAAGCACCTGGGCTCGGATCCTGCCTCTGATCGTCACTGCCCAGGCAACTAGATGTTACAGTGCACACAGCTCTGGGCCTGGAGTCAGGAAGACCGGAGTTCAAATCCAGCCTCAGACACTAGCTCTGTGACCCTGGGGAAGTTACTGAACCTGTCTGCCTCAGTTTCCTCAACTATAAAATGGGGATAATAATGGCACCTACATCCCAGGGTGGTTGTGAACATCAAATAAGGCAATACTTGTAAAGTGCACACAGTAGGCGCTTTATAAATGCTTATGACTTATTCCATACCCGTATCCACACCCGGCAGAATCACAGGCCTCTAAACTGACACTCGGACCCGGACAGTTCCCTGAACTCTAAAGTAGTTGAGTCATATCTCACTCCAGGGATGATCCCACCCCCCAACCCTCCTCCACCGCCCAAAGCCGGTTCTCACCTACACTTCTGGACTACATTTCCCGGGGAGATTGAGACAAACGCATCACTGTCAAGAGGTTGCTATAGAGACGGGCTGGGGCGGCACGTGACTCCACCGGAGGCCATGCTGGGCCCCGGGCTGGCTCTACACCAGAGGGCGCAGGTCTACACCACACGGACCCGCCGCAGCCAGCACTACTGGTCAGACTCTTTACTGAGTGAGGGAGCTCAAGGCTCAGAGTCCAGCACAGAAGGGAAGCTGGCTCCAGCTCCCCCGAGAACGGCGCCGCCCGGATTTCTGGGAAATGTAGTCGGAGGAAATGGCCCCGGAGGCTTCTGGGAACCGTAGTCCAGCGACAACTCGTACAAGCTTCCCTGACATCCTGTGCGCAGCAGCTGGAGATGCTCAAACCCTTCTCCCTCTAAGGGAACTGTCCTCCTGGAGTTCTGAGTGTTAAGCAAGTCCTGGCCCCTCCACCTAAAGAAGGGGGCGGCCCCTCCCCCTCCG
Source organism: Trichosurus vulpecula (assembly GCF_011100635.1). Classification (NCBI taxonomy): domain Eukaryota; kingdom Metazoa; phylum Chordata; class Mammalia; order Diprotodontia; family Phalangeridae; genus Trichosurus; species Trichosurus vulpecula. The sequence continues at coordinate 75,130,610 of NC_050581.1, forward strand.
GCCTCCTTACCTCCTTGCCCACGGGGAAGATGGCGGTGAGGATCAAGCCTAGAAATGCCCGATGGAGTTTGTAGCCCGAAAATCGGGCTGGTCCCGCGCCAGTGACGTCATCGTGGGAGGCGGGGGGAGGGGGGTCGGGTAGGCCTAGCTTGGAGGAAGGGGGAGGAGAAGCAGTCCGCAGCTCTGGCTGGTCGTCTGGCCCTTGGCTTCTGCGGACCCTCCTGTGGGCGGGGCAGAGACAAAGGGGTTAGGGTGTCCAGGTGTGTAGCAAGGTCTTCTCAAATGAATTCACAGACTCAGAGCATCTCCAAACCAAGCAAAGGCATTTATTGAGGGTCAGGCTTTCAGAGAGCTAGGTTCCTTATAAATTCACCTAACGATAGCTCCTCGCTGTTAGTAAGTCCTCTTGTGGTCTCTGCAGTCAAACATCCGGCTCAGCATCCTGTTGGTGCCGCTTTCTTATTGGCTAGCCATCGTGGTCTTGTCTCAAACTAGGTGGATGTGATTGAGTTCATTGGACATGCCCGCTGTTCCAGTGAGGCATATGAGGAAGTTGGGATTTGGGGGCTGGGAGCAGTGGCTAGGATTCCATCAAAGGTACAGTTCTTTGTCTGGGCCCAACCCGCCCTGCCGTCCTCCCGGCTTTCTGCAGGCTTTGGGGGAAGGCGTTTAAACAGCCTGATTTCTTTACTACGTGGGGTTGGCTCTTCTGTTCATTCGCCTTTATCTCTGTCTGCACCCAACCCCACCCAGTACCAGACAGTTTTTATACCCATTCCTTTGGGTTACCTTTCCAAAGAAATAGTATCTCATTTACACAACAACCTGGGCATGTAAGGACTGTAATTAACCCAGTTTTACCGATGAGAAAACCCTGGCAGACTGAGTTTAAGTGACTTGCCCAGGATGAGAGACCAGTGAGTGTCTGAGGCTGGATTTGGACACCCTGGGCACTGTACCCAATCACCCAGCTGCGTGGGGAAGTTATTAGGGAATACCAGCCCTTTTCTCACCACCTCTTTACTTTTTCTTCTTGATTCTCTGTCCTACCTACTTTCCATGTGAATCTCCTTATGATTCTGTGAAATAGTCTATTCCTATTTTGGTGGAGCCCAGAATTGAGAGGAGAGTATCATAGATTGGAAGTGGGAATTTTGCTGAGCTTCGTTAATGACCCCAAATTTCTTGAAATGAAAGGCCATCTTTTAATTCCAATATTCCACTAGTGATGTGTTATGGCTTAAAGTTTTGGAATCCCAGAGTCGCCCAGGAATTAAAACTTATATTGACTTCATGATCTTAGAGGAACTTTCCAGCTCCAAATTAATGATCCTATAAATTTGTGTTCTCGGGTATATCAGACACTGTAATCCAGGGGTACAAATAACTTCTGCTGTTTCTGACTTTTCCTTATTTAGTATGCTCCACTGGTATAATTTTCCATTTTAAAAAACTGTACTAAATAATTTTGATGATTACTGCTTTATAGCAAACTTTGAGATCTGGAAATGATACTATCCTTTCTTTCACATTTTTTCATTTTTTTTTAACAGTATAAGCCAGGGCTGTCCAACCTTAGGTTATCTTAGGGCCGCATTAAAATAAAATAATTATTCGAGGGCCGCACTCAGAATAAAAAATACAGTACACTAATAGAAAGTGGGGGAATGCAAGTCATCAATATGACAGGCAAAGGCACGAAGTGTAAAAGCAAACACAAAACAACAAAGCAACAACACAACAGTATAAAGGTAGGTGCATACTGACTAGTCTACATCATACAGATGGAAGACGTCCCACAGATCAATTGAAAATTCTGTGCAATATGTTCCACCCATAATACTGCTTAAAAACACCAAAGAAAATTAACATCAACGAGATTATTTATTAGTAATGGAATTTCAAAATCTAATACGCATTCCATACAAATTATTATTTTATTTTTTCGCTAGGGAAAATTAAAATCCAGAGGTGGCGCGTAAAATCACACTGCGGGCTACAGGCAGTGTTTGGGCCATATTTTGGACAGCCCTGGTATAAGCCATTTGTTCCTCCAAATGAATTTTATTATTTTATCTAGTTCTATAAAGTATCCCCTTGTTAGTTTGATTAGTATAGAACTAACTAAATTAATTTTGGTTGTATCATTATTTTAATTCTTTCCATACGGTTTAACAATAAGCAATGAATTAATTTAGCCATTCTTGGGAGTAAAGGATATCATCAATGTATTATCAAAAAATAACTGTGGCTAGGCCTTGTGGCAAAAGTGTGGTATTACCATTGGACTGCCCTTCTGGTTCACTGGTCTCTTCACAATGGCAAAAGGAAGTGTGGAACTCTCCCCTCCCCCAACACACAAGCTAGGTAGAGCCTTATGCTAAACTTATGGGAGGACATGAGTCACACAAGGAAGGGCAGGCATGGATGGCTAGCGTACTCCTTTGGACTCTTTCTCTTGAGGGGGAAAAACCCAGGGATTTGGGAATCCCAAACCAAAGTTCCCAGGGCAAGGTCACCTGGAATGGATTCACGATCTCAAGCATTCTTTAAGTCAAGGTGGCAAAGATTTATTATGCTTTACAACAGGCAAGAGTTCTTAGGGAAACTGCAACCCTAGAGGGGTGCAGGGAGAGCATAAATACAAGATTTGGGGGTGAAACATGTCAATTAGATGTTTTGGGGTGGGGTTAGGGAGTGGTTAAGGGGTGGTCAGTTCTTAAAGGAACATGCACTTTTTGTATCTACTGCATAGGCATATTACCCAGTTCACTGGGAAATAACCCAACGTGGGGGGGGAGTTCTAAGGGCTGTGGTTTTGACTGTGAAACATCACTAAGTTAACTATCTCAGGACTTAGTATATCTAAGTGGCTTTTATCAAATGTCTTGTTAGACAAAATAAATGTCAGAGAGTATACATTTGACTATATCTAGGATACATATCAGTAAGGTCAGTAAGTAGTGAATATTGTCATGACCCAGTGCACAGGGACTAGATAGGCACAGCTGCCTACTGAGGAAGGAACAGAGATAAAGTTGGGGCACACTGCCCTTTAGCTAGAGAGAAACTGCCTGGGACAGAATGTGTTTTAGAACTGAGGTTCAGGCACAGGCACCCAAGCAGAGGCTGTTAGAGTTAGGGTCCAAGAACAAGCACCCCATCATTTCCAGCTTATCAGTGTCCTAGATGACCTCTGAGAAAATGTACAATGTAACTATCACCTCCCTAAAAAGTTGTTATTTACTACTATTATTTCATTATTATGTTTTTAAGTTTTTTATTGAGTTTTTATTATCATTGTTTTGATGTTGTTCTTCAGTATTTTTCAACCATGTCCAACTCTTTGTGACCCCATTTGGGGTTTTCTTGACAAAGATGCTGAAGTGGTTTGCCACTTCCTTCAACTCATTTTATAGATGAGGAAATTAAGGCAAACAGGGTTAAACGACTTGCCCAGATCACACAGCTAATAAAGTGTCTGTGGCCAGATTTGAACTCATGAAGATGAGTATATCTGACTGCAGGCAGGAATCCATTAAGCCACTGATTTTGCCCATTATCATTGTTTACTATGGCTTTATTTCAATATACCTCATAAATGCTGAATAAAAATCTCTGCTATTCTATATTCTTCTACATGTTCTTTGCAACCCAGTAGGTAATCAGTTTTTACATGTCGCCCAAATGTGCTTGAAGTAAAAAATATATATATATATCTTTGCTTTTCCCATTGAGTTCTCTTTATCTATTAGATTTAGCATGTGTGACATTTTTGTTCAAACCAGTTATTTCTTATTTCTCTTTTGGTAGATTATCCTGTTCTTATGAAAGAATTTTGGATTTTTTTAACCAATTTCTTCTTAGAAGACTGTGAGTTTTTTTCCTTTATAAATTTTCCCACAAAATTGTTAGGGATGTATATTTAGAATTTCTGTGCTCTCATTTTTAACAGAATTATTTAGCATATTATATTGTTCTTGATTATTCCTTCAGTATATCTTGATTTGAATTCAACTTTGTCTGATATCATCTGTGCCACTCTGGTATGAATTAGTAGTTAATGTTGAGGTCTAGGGGTACTGGGACACCAAAATTCAAAGGCAAGCAGCACAGGTCTTGCCTCAAATGAATTCGACTCAAGCTTTCAGCCAGAGATAAGGTTTATTAGAACACTGGTCTGGGTGGGTGACCTTTTAAGAATCTGAGCTATTGGCGAGACTCTTAAGGAATCTAAGCAATTTAATGGGGGGCAAGATGGTCCGTGGGAAGGATCAAGGAGTGGCCAAGTAGTCTGGGCTAACTGGGAGGTAACAGAGAAGGACCCAGAAGTTGCGGGTGCCCAGGCAAACGCCAGGGACCTGGGCCACCATGGGAAAGTCTAGGGGCATTTCCTTTTTGAGATCCAGATCCAAAAGACATGGTCTTTTCCTTTTAGGGGTTCAGATCCCATCCCCATCAGTAGCATGGCAAGTTTCAGACCAGCATTTTGGTCTGAATCTATGCAAATCCTTCTGTATTATTGAAGAGGTTTAAGGTTGAGGGGTGATCGACACCCCGAAATATTGACGCACCGGGTCCTGCCGAAAGAATTCGACTCAAGCCTTCTCAGCCAAGGGAAAAGAGAAAGTTTATTAGGGATTCGCCACAATGGGCTGTTTTAAGAAATCCCCCCCACCTTGTGATGCCTGTTTCCACAAGTGGGCCAGATTCAACCTACTGAATTAGATTGAATCTGAGCACCTTCATGGAGGCAAAATGGAGATTATATACACAAAGATTGTAGGAGGGATTGAGGGGTGGTCTGGGGTGACTAGAGGAGGGGTTTAGGGAGGGTCTTGAGGGGAAGTCTAAGGAGGACCAGGTGAGGTCAGAGTCCAGGAACCAAGAGAATAGAATTAAGGGCAGGAAGTGCCTGAAGGAATATCAAAGGTTGGGAAGTAACTGAAGGCATGCATATCTAAAGTAACAATAGAGGGAGAGATCTGGGCCCAAAGACAATGTGAGGCTTGTGGCCCTAGGGGAAAGCCAGATCCAGCCGGAAGATTCAGGGACAGCTCAAGGGGGCTCCCAGAGACCGCACTTCAGACTCAAGGGGGTTCCCAGAGACTGTGCCCTCATCATTATCATCTATTATCTCTTACTTTTCTTAGCCAAACTCCTTTAAAAAACTGTTTACAATTTGCTCTCCACTTCCTCTCCTCTCACTTCTCAACCCTTTGCAATCTGGCCTCTAAACCTCCTGTCTCAAACTGCTCTTTCCAGTCACTAATGATCTCTTAATTGCCAAATCTGTTGGTCTTTTCTCAGTCCTCATCCTGCTTGACCTATCTGCTGCATTTGACACAATGGACCACCCTTTCCTCCCAGATGCTCCCTACTCTCTGGGTTTTCATGACACTACTCTTGCCTGGTACTCTCCTATCACTCCTCTATCTCCTTGGTTATCTTATCATTACTGTGCAATTTCCCAAGGATTTTGTATATTCTGACTCAATTCCCTTCTCCATTGGGACTGTCTCTTGGTAACCTCATTGATTTCCTTTGGTTTACCTATCATCTGTAAGCAGATAACACACAGATGTAAAGCCCCCTGAACTCCAATCCCCCATAACCAATTGCCTATTGGACATTTCAAACTGGATATCCCAGAGACATCTTAAAATCAACATGTCAGAAACATGTTAAAATTGGTTTTTACGAGTGGTATTTCAAGAATTGATATAACTAACTCTGTTTTAGTTTTATATTCACCATTTGGCTGTGTATTACCTCAGCAGTACTGCAGGATAACCTTACAACAAGCTTACTTCCTCCAATATTTCCACTTCTGATTGCTACAGAATATTTTTGATAGCTCAAGGCAGTATGTACTTTTCTTTATTTTGTCTCACAAAGGATATATGTTCTTCTTTGTGATAAGCTTCCTCTTTTGTTGTAACAAGTACACTTTTCCTCTCTACCTAGATCACCCTCTTCTGTAACTAGCACACTTCTCTTTCCCTCACCTAGGGAACAGCCACCTGAATGGGAGAATGGCATAAATATTATTAGTTGAATTATAAAAGACATACTTCCATCAGCAACTACTGAAGTGTATTTCACTGAGGGAATAATTGACTAATTGGCAGTAGCTACCCAATGAATCTAAAGAAAACTCATCCCACAATTTTAACAACCCCAGAAAGTGATTAGGCTATTCACATTCTTCCAGATCTTCATCTTTGGAAACTTTCTAGTCAGCACCAGGCTAGTTTACATATTCTAGAGAGAAGGAAGTAGAAAAATGATAAAATTTTTGCCCAAAACCTGTGTGTTCTGAATTGAGAGATCTACTGGGCGGGTTAATATATTTTTATTCTGTATTGTCTCTATGACTGTCTCTTTTTTTTGTTTTGTTTTTTACTATTATTTTATTTTATTTTTAAAATTTTTTTATTTTTAATTTACAACACACAGTTCCACATAATTTTGGGTTCCAGATTTTCTCCCCTCCCTCCCCCCTCCCTCCCCAAAACAGCATGGAATCTCATATACCACGTATAACTTCGCATTGAATTAATTTATACACTAGTCAAGTTGTGGAGAAGAATTATGACCAATGGAATGAATCATGAGAAAGAAGAAACAGAACCAAAAAAAAAACCCAAAAACAAAAACAAAAGAGAAGAAAAAAGGCAAGCATGTAGTGTGCCTCAATCTGCATTCAAACTTCACAGTTCTTTCTCTGGATGTAGATAGCATTCTCCATCGTGAGTCCCTTGGAGTTGTCCTTGCACCTTGTGTTGCTGAGAAGAGCAAAGTCTGTCAGGGTTGGTGCTCACAGAATCCATATATCTGTGGTTGTGTACAATGTTCTCCTGACTCTGCTCCGCTCACTCAGCATTATGTCGTGTAGGTTTTTCCAGGTTGTTACAAAGTCCGTATCATCCCAATTTCTTATGGCACAATAGTATTCCATTACCTTCATATACCACAGCTTGTTCAGCCATTCCCCAATTGATGGGCATCCCTTTGATTTCCAATTCTTGGCTACCACAAAAAGAGCCGCTATAAATATCTTTGTACATATGGGTCCCTTTCCCTCTTGTGTGATTTCTTTGGGATACAACCCTAGAAGTGGTATTGATGACTGTCTCTTGCACCTGACTTCTAAACTGTTCAACTAAAGCAGAGGTCAGTTAGGTAGCAACACTAGTCTCCTGATGATCATGGTACTTTGATTCAGGACTTGAAATCAAGGGCTTGGCTCAGGAAACTCATTTCAACAGGAAGGCCACATCTATTACTGGGCAAATACCCCAGTTAGGACTAGGATTCTTCCAAACCCTGTGCCTCTTCACCTTCTCAAACTAACAAGATACTTGCCTGTCTGCTTGTCATTTGTAATGACTATACACATACACGCATACGTATGTGTATATGTATGTATAGGTGGATATATGTATGTATGTATGTATGTATATACGTATATATATATGTGTGTGTGTGTGTGTGTGTGTGTATGTGTGTGTGTGTGTGTTGTCCTGACCACCCTTTCTGTCTAAATTCTCCATTAAATGTCTGATCTAGTCTGAGGTAAATCTCTAGTATTCAGTGGGATTCCTATTACTAGTGATAAAAATGCTGACATAAGGCTCAAATCCATTTTGAGTAATCAGTCTTCATTATGGGATCCAGGCTGGTCAAACTTCCAGAACAGAACTGCTTCAGGTCTGTTTTCTGTTTTAACTAATTGGGGAAAAAATTTCAGGAAGGATTGCTCTAACTTCATACTTGTTGAACTCTGTCAAACTAAATGGTCAACCTATATCTATTCTACTGAACAACCACGGTCACTGCATAATACCTTACTTAGATCATAAAACTTTACAAATTTTAAAGGGTAAAATAGATATTCAGTTCCCAAAGCAAATGAATTATTAGTTTATTTGGGCAGACCCTGAAGTACATGAATTTTATTAAACAAATTATATAAATTTAATGAATCTAAAGAAAATTTACGCAACAAACTGAATTCATTACCTTTTCCCCAAAACCTTCCCCTCTTCTAGACTTTCCTGTTTCTATGGAATGCATCATCATTCCTCCAATCTTCCACATTCATAACTTTGACGTTATCCTGGCTTTATTCATCCTTACCCCACATATCCAATCAGTTGCCAAATTTTGTGATTTCCACCTTCGTAACATCTTTCACTTCTGACCCCAATCTCTCCTCTTACACAGTAGTTCAACTGATCGGATGCCAACTAATGTGGTCAGCAACTCTGTTCAGACCCTTATCACCTCCTACAGCTGCCTTAAGTCTCCTGCTACTCCAGGCAATCGTATACATTGCTGCCAAAATAATTTTTCTTAGAGATCTCTATTTGAGACACCTCCTATAGTGGATTCCTATTGTCTCTAAGGTGATATATAGACTCCTCTGTTGGGTTTTTATAAACCTATACAACCTGCCTTATACCTATATTTCCAATCTCATTGGACATTAATCCCCTTTTCTCACTCTGCAGTCCAGCAAAACTGGCTTTCTCATGATTCCTGAGTTTTTGTACTGGACATTCCACGTGCCTGGAATGTACTCCCTCCTCACATCATCCTCATAGCGCCCTTCTCAACCTTTAAGATACAGCTTGAGCACCATTTTCTGTATGAAACCTTTCCTGACCCCTAATGCCATCCCTCCCAAACTGTATCTAATTCTTTGGATATGTATCCAAAATTTGTATATGGGCATGTATGTGAAAACAAGATACTAGTGGATGTTCCTTTCAAATCTATTCAGTAATTTTTTATTTTGTGAATTCAGCCCACTTGTATTAACATTGCAATATTAAAACTTGTCTATTCTTTTGACATTTCTTTAAGGTAGGGAATTGATCTGATCAAATGAGTTTCCTCTACTTCCCACTCTCAACCATAACCCCCATAAGTGAAATTTTTGTTGTTCAGTCCTATCTAATCCTTTGTGACCCCCTTTTTAGGTTTTCTTGGCAAAGATACTGGAATGTTTTGCCATTTCTTTCTCCAGCTCATTTAACAGATGAGGAAACTAAGGCAAACAAGGTTAAATGACTTGCCTAGGGTCATACAACTAGTAAGTGTCTGAGGACACATTTGAACTCAGGTCTTCCTGACTGAAGGTCAGGCACTGTATGCAAATGTCCTGTTGATGAAATTACTAGCTGTAAAGGAGAAAAGGTAAAAGAGTATGAGATTTAAAGGTGTGGTCCATTTGTACCTTATCTTTATTAAAATAAGTTTTTTTTCTTTTACATAGTATTTTGCTTTTGTCCAGCTATGTGTAAAGTCAATTTTATACATTCTTTTTTTTTAAATAAAATTTTGAGTTACAGTTTTTTTCCTTCCTAATCTCCATTCCCTCCCCTCCCTCCTCCCTAAGACAATAAGCAATTTGATTTAGGTTATATATGTACAATCATGTAAAACATATTTCCATATTAGTCATGTGAAAGAAGAATCAGGACAAAATGAAAAAACTACCAAAAAATAAATAAAGTAAAAATTGTATGCTTTGATCTTCATTCAGACTCCATCAGTTCTTTCTCAGGATGTAGATAGCATTTGCCATAATAGGCTTTTGGGATTGTATTGAATCATGGTATTGCTGAGAATAGTTAAGTCATTCAGTTCTTCATAGCACAATATTGCTGTTATTGCATACAGTATCCTCCTGATTCTTCTCATTTCACTTTGCATCAGTTCATGTAAGTCTTTCCAGGTTTTTCTGAAATCCACCTGCTCATCATTTCTTATAGAATAATAGTATTCCATTGCATTCATATGATACAACTTGTTCAGCCATTCCCCAATTGATGGGCATCCCCTCAGTTTCCTATTCTTTGCCAATGCAAAAAGAGCTACTATAAATATTTTTGTACATGTAGGACCTTTTCCCTTGTTTATGATCTCTTTGGGATACAGACCTAGTAGTGGTATTGCTGGATCAAACGGTATGCACAGTTTGTTTGCCCTTTGCACATAGTTCCAAATTGCTCTCCACAATCTTTGGATCAGTTCACAACTCCACCAACAATGCATTAGTGTCCCGATTTCCCCATATCTTCTCCAACATTCAACATTTTTCCTTTTATTAAGATAAGGTCTAGAGTGTCTCTTTTGAATACGAAAGGATTATGAATGGGGCTAAAGATTGCCAAAGAAGACATGCCCCCGGTGCACTTTTCTCCAGCCACTAACTAATGTCTTTAAACAGGAAGGATGAGAATTAAAAAAGGGGAAAAGCTAGCCCCACTAGAAATTGAGCTTTGGGAGAAAATTGAGAAGAGAACCAATGATGGGGGAAAAATTCAGATCTTAAAAAGTTTTTGCCTTTTCCTTTGCCCTTCTTGGAGGATGAAGCAAGGCTAAAATTTCTCTCTTTTCTCCTTCCATTGTCAGTTGCATCTTGTAACGTGAGCACTGGGGCAGCAAGGTGGCACAGTGGATAGAGCAACAGGCCTGGAGTCAGGAAGACATCTTTCTGAGTTCACATCTGGCCTCAGACACTCAGAAGCTGTGTGGCTCTGAGCAAGTCCCTTAACCCTGTTTGCCTCAGTTTCCTCATCTGTAAAATGAGCTGGAGAAGGAAATGGCAAACCACTCCAGTGTCTTTGTCAAGAAAACCCCAAATGGGGTCATTAAAAAGTAGCACCGGACTGGAACGACTCAACAGCCACCACCACCAAAAAAACAGGAGCATATGGTTATAAAAGACATGTACTTTGCACGAAGCAGATTCAAGTTAGGCAGGAGAGGGCCTAAAGTCTCCCACGGTGACACAGATCATCAGGAGAAAGCAGGCATCAGAGCCAAGACTCCAAAAGACAGATTTCTGCTAATCCTGACCTAAGGTAAAGGTTCTAGCTTGTTCCTGACAAATGCATAGCAGTGCTCTAGATTAGAATTCCTGAAGATCTAGAAGATAAAGCCGGTTGGTGACAACTGCTAGGCAATGAAGCAACTTCCATTGAACAAGGCAAGACCTTAGTCAATGGAAGTTATGTAAGGACATCAGCACAATCCAAGGCATGGATTCAGTCAGTCTAGGAGGCTGAAGGTCTTTATTGAGCACTAACTACTGCCAGGTGCTATTCAAAGTGTTATGAACATAAATACAAAAATAGGCTTTTAAAAAGCCCATTGTGTTTCAGATAAAACTACTTGATTTTACCTTTAAACCCAAATCACTCTGGTTTTCATTAAATGGCCAAGAATAGCCCCCAGCTCAAGCTTCTGGTTTAGATTTTGATGGATTAAAAAGAGCTATAAATAGCTATTGTTTTCTGTTTTGGTCTGAAACTTTGAGGGTCTTTTCCTCCTAAACGGATTTTTTTTTTTTGTAAATTAGGCCATCTTTTGTCTCAATTCTTACCTTGCCCATAGTCATTGAATAGGCTTTGCCTCTGACAAACTGAGACCTGGGGAAGACCTTAATTTAGAAAGGCCAAGGTCATTGCACCCCATCATCACCAATCTTCTTCACTTTTGTCTTGCCACTGGACTTTGATGGCTGTGGAGGAGAAAGTGAGACTGACACCTTTGCTTAGCTCTGCCTCACTTAAATCTAATTCACTTGCAAGTCCAGACATCACCTTTATGTTGTCATTAGTCCTTTTCAAGAGTGAAGTACGAACAACTTGGGAACCATCTCTCATGAACTCCAGGGGCATCCATAATTGCTGCTAACACAATGTGTACTTTGAGAACACCCCAAGTTTATAAGGGAAGTGTTTTATTGCTACTGTTTGTTGCCACTATGCCACATTTTAATATAAGTGACTGCTTCGAGATAAGTGTGTCTTCTGGAAACACATCTATGGAGACTCATGAAATAAAGTTTTAGGAATACAGTCCCCTTCTGGACCCAACTTGCAAATGTGTGTTGCCAGAGGTAGCCCATAGGAATACTACACTTGTGTTATTATTGTCTTAACAGAAGAGAATGCCATCTTTACTATTCTTATTAGTCATAAATCCAGACAACCAAAGGACACTAAACAAGATTACTCAATGTTACACTAGTCACTAAATAGGTGTATTTAATTCTGAACATCCTCTTTATATGAAAATTCTTAGATTCAGTAACCTCTTTATCTTGATTTGAAAAATGTGAATTGTTTGAAGTACGAATCTTTTTTTGCTTATCAGCTAGATGATTATTCAAAAATTTCTTTGAAATAATGTATGGTTTTACAATGTATTTATAAATCTTTCAAAGTCCAAATGTTTAACAAATGACCACCAGAACCAAACCAGATGGTGTAGGGTAAATAGCAGTAGACCTGAAGTCCGAGGACACAGGTAAGTGCTACTTACCTGTGTGACCCTGAACAAATAACTTAATCCTTTTGCCATTACTTTTAAAATGTAAAGCTAGAGTCAGAGGTGGGGAACCTGGGGCCATGTGAGACCTTGAGGCTGAAGGCTCAAGCTAGATGATCACAATGGTCCCTTGTAGTTCTGAATTTATGACCCTATGATCTCTTCATCACACTCCTTCCAGCCAGCCATCTTTGAATATGCCCTGCTGATGGGGATGGGATCTGAACCCCTAAAAGGAAAAGACCATGTTTTGGGGATATGGACCCCAAAAAGGAAAAGCCCCTGGATTTTCTCAGGTGGTCTAGGACCCTGGCATTTGCCTGGGGAACCCAGCCCATCCAAGTTAATAATCCTTTCATTGTGGCCCTCATTGTCTGAACCTGGCCCCACCCTAGACCCCAGACCCCCACTAGTTGATTCCATCTAGACCCCTTCCATGTGGCCCAAGTCCCTGGCATGGGGCACCCAACCCTTTGTGTTGGCAATGAAGTTGGAACATTTTTACTGTTTTAGAATGCTAAATTAATTAAATGTCTTTGACTGAGCCTTACTATGTGCAAAGCCCCAGGCCCAAATCCCTATCTACTAAGTGCTAAGCTGATGTGGGCATGAAGCCCTCAGGGCCCTAAGGGGAGCTTCTAAGACCAGAGCCAGTAGTCTGTGCCTAAGTTCTGGAGTTCTGGTCACTCAGATGACTTTTGATGATGTCTTTGTATAAAAAGAGAAAACAGAGCTATTTGCTTGCGGCTCTGAGCCACAGGAGGAGTGGTGCAGCAGGTGACCCTGGGCCAACCATTGTTATGAGCTCCCCAGCTCCTGAACTCAGATGTTGATGGTTTCTTGGCAACTATGAATTGTATTTGGTCTGTTTATAATGTATGTTTGTAATTTGTTTGTATTTGCTCTGAAGTTCAGGGTACTGGCTTTCCCCCCTGAACTCAGTGAATGGTATTTGTATGTTGCTTTGAAATAAGATTGTTAACCCCTTAACACTACTTTCCTTAATAAAGCAGATCAAAAGAACCTGTGTTGGCAGCATCCTTGTTGTTGGGCTTGTGTTGGTCTTTCACCCCCACAGCAGCTGCTAGCCGAATTGTTGCAACACCCATCTTTGTCCTTCTCTGTTACCTTCTAGTCACCCCAGACTACTTGGCCACTCCTAGATTCTTCTCATATTCCTTAAGAATCCGGCCCCCTTGCATTAACTATACAAATGCTCAGATTCCTTAAGAGTCTGGCCAATGCTCAGATTCATTCTGGCCCACTTGTTAATACAAGTGTCACAATAGGGCCGATTCTTAAAAATCTCCCTGGCCCTGACAGGTATTCTAATAAACCATTTCTTGGCTGAAAGAAGGCTTGAGTTGAATTCATTCAAGGCAGGACCTGCATCACTTGTCCTTGAATTTCAGGGTTCCAGCACCTCTAGACCTCAACATTGCCACTACCTTGCTTCTCCTGAACTGGAACTATATCTCTCCACCAGATAAAAAAATGTCCCCAATCCCTGGGGGAATTAATCCACTTAACTTTGGAACTCCTATCCAAGGCCAAAGAGTCTTGATTGACGAGTGAGTGAACACAGACTCGATTAGCCCACTATATTTAGCCATCCTCAGACAACCAGACCTGAATATACTTTACATTTCTTCCAGCCATGCACCTTGGGCATCTTGCCATTTGCTATTTCCACCTCTTGGTCTGAGCTCTTTAATCAAAGTAATACTAACATACTTATTCTTGGAAAAAGCAAACATGTCAGTTGACTGCTCCATGAATCAACTCACCATCTCTGTAACACACTAGGCACTCCCTTTTCTGGCCATTACTCCTATGTATGTGTGTTGTTTCCCCTGGTGATAACGTGTGCTTCTTGAGGTTTGGGACTGCCTGAATTTTATATTTGTACACTCAATGCTTAGCATGGTGCCTGGCACACAGTAAGCACATGATAAATGGTTTTTATTCATTTATTTATTCATTCATATGAGATACAGTGTTTTCTTAGTAAGACAATTCTATGTTCGTGGTGGATGTTTCTTTTCTTTTTTTAAATTATGCTAAATTTTATTTTTTTCTTGTAATAGTTTTTTGGGTTTTTTTTCCAATTACATGTAAAGATAGTTTCCAACATTCATTTTTATAAGATTTTGAGTTCCAAATTTTTCTTCTTCCCTCCCCACTCCCTAAGACAGCAAGCAATCTGATATAGGTTATACATGTAACAATCATGTTAAACATATTTCCACATTAGTCATGTTGTGAAAGAAGAATTGGAATAAAAGGGAAAAAACATAACAAAGAAAAAACAAAAAAGTAAAAGTAGTATGCTTCCATCTGCATTCAGATTCCATAGTTCTTTCTCTGTATGTGAATAGCATTTTCTATCATGAGTCTTTTGGAATTGTCTTGGATCACTGTATTGCTGAGAAGCACTAAGTCTATTATGGTTGATCATCACACAATGTTGCTGTTACTGTGTACAATGTTCAGGTTCTGTTCACTTCACTCAGCATCAGTTCATATAAGTCTTTCTAGGTTTTTCTGGAATCTGCCTGCTCATAATTTCTTATAAAATAATAGCATTCCATTACATTCATATAACACAACTTGTTCAGCCATTCCCCAGTTGATGGGCATCCCCTCAATTTCCAATTCTTTGCTACCACAAAAAGCTGCTATAAATATTTTTGTACATGTATGTCTTCTTCCCTTTTTTATGATCTTTTTGGGATACAGACCTAGTAGTGGTATTGCTGGATCAAAAGGTATGCATGGTTTGGTTGGGCATAGTTCTAAATTGCTCTCCTGAATGACTGGATCAATTCACAACTCTACCAACAATACATTAATGTTCCAATTTTCCCACATCTTCTCCAACATTTATCATTTTCCTTTGTTGTCATATTAGCCAATCTGAAAGGTGTGAGGCAGTGCCTCAGAGTTGTTTTAATTTGCATTTCTCTAATCAATAGTGATTTAGATCATTTTTTCATATAACTATAGATAGCTTTAATTTCTTCTTCTGAAACATCCTTTAACCACTTATCAATTGGGGAATGACTTATATTCTTATAAATTTTACTCAGTTCCCTATATATATGAGAAATGAGGCCTTTATCAGAAACACAGGCTACAAAAATTGTTTCCCATTTTTCTGCTTTCCATCTAATCTTGGTTGCATTAGTTTTGTTTGTGCAAAACCTTTTTAATTTAATGTAATCAAAATTACCCATTTTTCATTTCATAATGCTCTCTATTTCTTGTTGGTTATAAATTCTTCCCTTCTCCATAGATCTGACAGATAAACTATTCTTTGCTCTCCTAATTTGCTTATGGTATCACCCTTTCTAAATCATGCACCCACTTCGACCTCATCTTGGCATAGAGTTTTTTGTTGGTCTGTGCCTAGTTTCTGTCATACTATTTTCTAGTTTTTCCAGAAGTTTTTGTCAAATAGTGAGTTCTTATCTCAGAAGCTGGAGTCTTTGGGTTTATCAAACAGTAGATTACTACAGTCATTTACTACCATTTCTTGTATATCTAACCTATTCCACTGATCCACCACTCTATTTCTTAGCCAGTACCAAGTAGTTTTGATGATTGCTGCTTTATAATACAGTTTTATGTCTGGTATAGCTAGATAGCCCAGGTTTCTTAATTTTTTCAGATCATATTCTAATTTCTATTACATGTTAAGTAGAAAAGTGCACCTAGCTGCCCTTGATATGTTTCAGTCGGGTTTACTAACAGAACTGGCAGATGTGGTTGCTAAACACTTATATTTTGAATTACAAACCCCATTTTTCTGGGAAATTCTAAAGGTTTTTTTTTCCTTCCTCAGCCTTTACTGCCCTTGTGCATTAGTCTTCTCTCCTAGACACCTTTTATTCTACTTAATACCCTTTCCCCTATATTATAACCTTGAGGTATAGCTCTTTTCTAAATTGGGGCTTCCAGCCAGTCAAGGAACTCTACCTGGCAATATGATCCCTTAGGGTTAAATTTCTGTAAACAGGCAGCACTCAATCAGCATATATTGTGTTTAGTAGCGAATCCCTGGAACACTGCTAGATCCCGGGCCAGAGAGGTTAACAGTATAGCAGAGTAAACCTAGTGTTGTTAGACTGGGAATCTTGAAGTCTTAGTCCAAAGTGTGTTTCCCACCCTTCCTTGATTCCTTACAGGCTAATTCCCAAATTAGGAGGCCATTTTTGTAAGCAGTCAAAAGTCAATTGACCTGTATGAATGAGCTTCAGTTTCTTTATAAAATGGGAAGAGGAGAGGGAATGGCATTTATATAGGCCATATTACATGCCAAGCACTGTGCTAAGGACTTTGCAAATATCTCATTTGACCCCCACAACAGCCCTGCAAGATAAATTCTGTTCTGATTATCTCCACTTTATACTTGAGGAAATGGAGGTAGACAGAGGTTAAATGACATATCTAGGGTCACATTGCCAGTGTCTCAGGCTAAATTTGAACAACAGCCATCAAGAGTGGTCTGAACTTTATTAAACATCCATAGCAAAAATAAAATAAAATAAAATAACCAATACTGGAAAAGCATCAGATGGGATTCAAAGCTTCTGAGGCAGCAGAGAGTTCACAACACTGGAGAGAGACCCTACAAATGTGGACAGGAGGGAGGCCAAATCTTATTAAACATCAGAGAAATGATGCCTTTTTATTTTTGCCTTTGTATCATCATCACCTAGCCCTATGTCTGGCACATGCAAGGCGCTTAGTAAATGCTTGCTAATTGATCGATGGGGGAAGATGATGAATGCAGCAAACGTAGGAAGCCCTTTGGCTTCACACAGAAAATTAATGCCAGAATTCCTATGGTTTATGAATAAATGTAGAAGATGCTTCAGGGCCCTTGGGCCCAAATCTTATTGATATCAGAAAATTTCCACTGGATTTCCACCTTATGAACACAATGACTTTTGTCAGAGGTCACACCTTAATAAACACAAGAAAATACAGATCAGGGAAAGTCAATACATATAACAAATGTGGAAAAAATTATAAAGCAATTAGTAAAACATGAAAAAATTGTATAAGAAACAAACATGTGTCATAACTATAACTAAAATAACCATAGTATATCTTTTTTTTCTCTTTTCATTTATTAATCTGTTTTTTGTGGGTCTATATCAGTGTGTAAGCCCCATGTGGACAAGAAATGTGCCCTTTTTTTAAAAAAACTTACAAAATTTAACCAAAGAAACAGAGTTTCAAAGGAGGGGAAGACATTGGCAAGCAAATGAATAACAGGCCAGTCTATGACTATGGAGGTCATAAGAAATAACTAAAAGGGGATTAAAACTAAGCCAAAAATTCAACCAACAAGCATTTATTAAGTACTAAGTGCCAGGCACTATATCAGAAGATGCCCACAGTTACAGCATGTGCAGAGGAAAAGAAGCCAGAATGAGTGGTGCAGTGTTAGTACCAAGGCATGGGCAACTAGGACAGAGAAGGTTATGGGGGCCAAAACAGTTGTAGAGTACAACCTAAAGATCACTACCTAGGAACCTATTCCCATAGGAAGAAAATGTCAGTAAGTTAAGTCAACAAGCAAAGTCCTACCCTGGAGCATTTCCATTGGCTGTCCTCCATGCCTGGAATCATCTCCCTCCTCACCTTTACTTCCTGAATTCCCAGTCTTCCTTCAAGTCTCAGCTAAAATCCCACCTTCTCCAGGAAGCCTTTCTTATTCTCCCATAACGCTTTTACCTTCCCTCTGAGGTTGCCTCCAATTTATCATGTCTATATCTTGTTTATACATAGTTGTTTGCATGTTGTCTCACCCATTAAAATGGAAGTACCTTCAAGGTGTGAGGATTCCAAAATTATCCAATCTGGGAAGAAAAACCACTGAGGCAGAGCTCCAAGCCAATAGCACTTTATTAAAGGTGCCATGGCTCACTCTAATGAAGTGGACCTTGGATCTTCCTTATCACCTGAGATGCACCCCTCCTCCAGGGCCTTAGTTTCATAGTACTTGATATCCAGACAATACAGATGAAGCAGACCAAAAATACAGAATCTCATTGGTTGATAGACCTTGCTCTTGACCTCCAGGAGGGAAAACACAAAATACAGAATCCTATTGGTTGACAAACAGGCTAATGAGCAGACCTTGACAGACCTAACTTGACCTTTCAGGAGGTCCTGATGAGCACACCCATGGACTGGTAGAAAGGCTGGCCACCAGGGCTGCTTGTTGGTCAAGTGCTCATGATTATCTCCTCAAGCTGGGCAGTAGAGGGATGAAAAGGGATGGAGGGGTAATAAAAATAGGTCTTTCAATTACATATTGAGTCGTCTCCACCACACTGGGCTTGGTCACCATAATAAGGAAAAACAAGGTGAAGGTCCTCTGGTTAGCTTCCTCTGATTAAGCAAGTGAATTTACAATCTACAATTCACAGCTCTGGGGCCTAATATCAGAACTAATAATCACTTCCCCTATGGGATCATATCAAGCTAATAGTGATTGGGAATAAAATAAGGGTCCAATTAATCATCTATCACAAAAGCAGGGGCTATTTTTGCCTTTCTTTGTATCCCCAGCACTTAGCGCAGTGCTTGGTCTATCCTAACTGCCTAATATATGCTTCTTGATTTGACTTGATTTGGATGTCAGACCAAACTGGATAATTTAGGCAAGGTTCATCGTTTAAGCAAATAGACTAGGGTTGATGTCCAGACATTCAAGTAGGCAAGAGGACAGAGGCTTTCCCCCTTGTTGTACAGACTGGGAGGGATGGGAGTGTAGGGGGTCACAAGGAACTGTCCAGAAATGCTTAGTAATAAAGTTTGTATTAAGAAGGTGAGAACATTTGTAATGGAACTGTTCTTGGAACTGACTAGTAAATTAGCCAATAGGTTGCTAGTCCTCAGATCACATGGGGGGGGGGGGGGGCTTGGAGGATTGAGCCTCCATTGGCGAATGCCCCCTTACACATTGTCTTAGGAAGTAGAACAGGTAGATAGGCCCACACAATAGTACAATTAGAATATGAGTGTGAAACTGAGAATAGCTATTGTTTACTCTATGACCTGGTTTTAAACAGCCTTTCTGGTTTCAGTAGCTAAGAATCAGAAAGTTCATTTGAGAGAAAGAGAGAGTTCTGGGAATTTTCTTGGACTATAAGTTCAATACAAGTCATTGGGATAATAATGGCAACCAAAAAAAGGTAATATAAACTTAGGTTGAATTCAGAGAGGCATAGCATCTAGAAACTACAGAGATGAAAATCCTACTCTACTTAGCCAAGGCAGACCACAGGTAGAGGATGGGGTTTAGTTGTGGGCACTATATTTCAATAAGGCCATTGATAAGCTGGAGAGAGTCCAAAGAAGATTAACCAAAATGGTGAAGGACCTCGATATCATGCCAAATGAGGATTGGCTGAAGGAATAGGATATACTCAGGCTGAACAGAAAACTTTGGGGAACATGTGGTAGCTTGCTTCAAGTAATTGAAGGTCTATTACATGGAAGAAAGATTAAATTTGCTCTGCTTGGCTGGAGTGGAAGACAAAGAATAATGGATGAAGTTTCAAAGAGGCAGATTTAAGCTCGATGTAAGAAAAGCTTCCTAACAATTAAAATGACTGAAAAGTGAAACAGGCTACCTTGGGAGATAATGGGTTCTCCCTCACTCAAAGCCTAGAATGGTACTTGGCAAGCCTGTGATGATATGAAATAGAGGGGCCCAAACCACATTTAATAGAATGAATATTCTGATTATTGCCTGTTGGTTGTGTGAAATGGTCATTAGATTTGGTATTTAAGAGATCATTGCTAACTGTGGAAAAAGTGCCTTGCCTCTAAGGCTAACTTTCATTTATATTGTATGTATCTTATACACACATTGTTATTTGCACTTGTCTCCATTAAAATGTGAGCTTCTTGAGGGAAAGGACATTTTTTTTTCACTTTATATTCCTAGTGTGTAGTACAGTGCCTGGTATGTAGCATTTAATAAATGCTTGTTAGTTGAATTTTTGGAAATGAGTTGTTTCATTTAAGTGGTAGAGAGGGAAACCAGGGATTGGTTGAGAAGTGAATGGGTCAAGGATTGGAGGTTGGGGACAGAGACCAGAAAAGACTTCTTGCAGAAGGTGGGATGTGAGTTGAATCTTGAAAGAGGTCAGGAAAGCCTTTTTCCACAATTAGCAATGATTTCTTAATTGCCAAATCTAATGGCCTTTTCATAATTTACAAAGGGAGAGCACTAATATTAAGGGGTATTGGGAAAGAATTCTTGTAGAAGGTGGGATTTTAGCTGGGACTTGAAGCCAGGAGTTGGAGATGAGGAGGAAGAGAATTCCAGGAATGGGGACAGCTGGTGAAAAATATGTGGAGCTGGCCAGGTATGATGGTGCACACCTGTAATCCCTGCCACTAGGGGGACTAAAGTTAGAGAATCACTTAAGCTCCATTCTGAGTTGTGGTAGGGCTAAAGCCAATAAGATATTCACACTAAGTATAGCACAGACCCCAAAATGGTGAGCCACTAGGCTGCTGAAGGAGAAGCAAACTCTCCCAGGTGGGACATAGAGTGACTGCTGTACTTCTATCCTGGGCAAGTTAGGGAGACCCAGTCTCAAGGAAAAAATGCACAGAGATACAATGTCATATTTGAGGAACAGCAAAGGGGCCAGAGTAACTAGATGGAAAAATACATGGAAAGGAATAAGGTATAAGAAGACTGGAAAGGGAGGAAGAGGCCAGTTTATGAAGGGCTTTAAAAGTCAAACATAGGATTTAATATTTGATCTTGAACATAACAGGGAGCTATGAATTTTATTGAATTGGCAAGAGGGAGACATGGCCAGACCTGCACTTTAAGATCAGTTTACTGAGGTGGGCAATTAATTTTGTGCATACTACCTCTCTATACCTAGATATAGAAGGGGAGGAAGCATGTGTTTCTATCCTCTTTCAACTCTAATAAATGGTGTCTATACCATCTCCTTAGTTTTTCTTAGTGTACTTTTGCAAAATAAATACCAGCCAAATTAGGAGCAAACAGGCCCGTTCCGAACCTGCTTCCTGTAGTATAGAGATGTCTGAAACCACCATCAAGTACAATAAAAACCTTTTCAGTGGTGATAGAGATGTCTTCTGGGAAGAAATATAACCAATACTGGCCCAAGGTCTCTATAATTTATCCCCTGGGAGATTTTTGTTTGTTTCCAAAAAAAGCAGCACATTGGGAATGGGAGATAGGAACTGATTACCATTTCCTTTTTATATCCTGAAAAGACAGATTTGGAATAGTATGCAGGATGCCAAGAATGCCATGTAGATCTATTTGGTGAAAACTTTCTTAGCCTTGTTGTTCTTGGCAATTTCATACAAGCCAAACAACTTTCAGAAATCATTGTACTTTAAGCTGGGAATGAAGGTTTGTCATTAAAATTATCCAAAAGTGATGAAATGATCATTGGGTTTGGAGTGAGATTTCTTGATTCAAATCTCAGCTCTGTTACTACTTGTGTAACCGTGTTAATGCTACTTAAACCCTCTGGGCTTCAGTTTTCTTATTTGTAAAGTGTGGGATTTGGACTAGATGACCTCTTCCAGCTCTAAATCTATGCTATATGATCCATTTGTGTAAAGGCTCTCCCAGGGTTATTCCCAAAATATCAGCATGCATGATGTTATACCTCTTAATACGGCCAATTTTAACATTCTAAATTGGACATTTTACTAGGGAGCTGTGGTGGAAGCAATATCCTAACCCTACCATCTCCATGCAAGTTAGGCTAGTTTTTCCTTAAAAGGTACTGAGAAACTCTTCTTGAGATTTTATTGTCTTGGAGGATTAAAAGCATAGGGAGTTGGCATGACTTGTTGGTTAAATGTACAAAACAATCATGAGGAGGATATGACCTCTTTCTAAATCTTGCCTACTATACCAACCACAGCTGGTAATGCAGAAGGAGGGGAGTACTCAGCTGAATTAACTCTTGGTTGCCCTCAATGTGTAATCCCTGTTGAATATACTTCCTCTTCCATAGCTAAGTAAATCTTCTTTTGTTAATTGTAGAATGACCTGTGAGTGTCTCATTTTGTTCCAATAATTGAACGTAAACTATCAGAAGATTGGATTAAGTCAGGTCTAGGCTAGAAGAAATGGCATAGTCATATAGTATGATCACAAAGTGGGGAATGGGCAATTCAGGGGAAAGTAAATTTGGACTGGCTTCTGTGCTTCTGGTGGTACTTTTGGTAATGCTTCTAAAGAGATAGTGGCTGCTTATGGCAGGATTCCTCCCCCCCCCCGGCCCCCATCCTAAATATTAGAGAGCAAACTATCCATAGGCACTTAGCAATGTGAAACTAACATATCATTGAAAATTGTACCTAAAAGAGAAAACTGCAACAAACCACTGGTGGTTGAATTATTTCTTATATTTGGAGACAATAGTTGACTAAACGCCCACCAGCTGGCAGGTTTAGGTCTGATCCCCCTGAGTATATTTTGGGAATAGCCTGAAAAACCATGCTGAAGGAACCACTTGGGACTTTTTGTTACATGCGGGATTTTTTTTTTCTTTCAAAGGTGTTGAAATTCTCTTTGAGATCTGATTGGCTCAGAGGATTAAAAATTCAAGCTGGTGACATGATTTCCTAATCACCAGAATACAAAACAACAAAGAGCTCCAGCCTCAATCTGAAGCAGAGGTTTTTAAGTCTAATTGTGTTGTAGACCTTTTTACAGTCTGATCAAGCCTATGAATCTCCTCTCAGAATAATGTTTTTAAATGCAAAAAATAAAATAATAATAATAATAAAAGGAAACCAATTATATTGAAATACAATTATTAAAATACTTTTTTTAAAAGTTCACAGACCTCAGGTGAAGAATCCTTAAAGCTTGCCTAGCATACCATGATGGCAACTCAGAGGCAGAGGAGCTTCCTTCACCTGAATTAATGTATAATCCTTATTGAATATCCTTTCTTTGCTATGGTTAAGTAAATCTTAACTGTAGAATGATTTATGAATATCTCATGTCCAATATTGAACCCAAATTGCTAGGAGACTGGCCTGACTCAGGCATAGGTTAGAATGGGAGTCATTCTTTAGCTTCAAAGAACAAGGTTCTAATGATGTAATTCCAGGCAGGGCCACAGATCAATGGGAGAAAGATTTTGAGGCAGAGGATATAGCAGAAAATAGCTTTATACCTACCATATCAGCCTACCTTTGGGGATCTACATCTTGAACAATACTTTATTGCTTTATAAATATATCCATTACTGATATGGAGTGAAATGACCAAAACTGGAAAAGGAATTTATATAAAAATAACCTTATAAAAATGAACAACCTTGAGAGCTCTTAAATCAGATCCATGTAATGACCAACTATGATCCCAGAAAACTGGTGAAGAATGCTATTCACCTCTTGACAAAGAGGTCACATGCTAAATATGAAGAATGAGACATTTTTGGACATGGCCAATATAGGAATTTGTTTTGCATGACTGTGTATTTGTTACAAAGGTATTTTCTTTTTGATGTGAGAGAGGGGAAATAAATGCTTGCTATTAAAAATTTTTATGATATTCATGATATTTAATATTTTCTTCCAATTACATATAAAAACAATTTTTAACATTCATTTTTAAAAATTTTGAGTTCCAAATTCTCTTCTCCCCTCCTTTTTTCCCCTCTCTCCTCCTTGAGAAGGCAAGCAATTTGATATAGGTTATACATGTACAATAGTGCAAAACATATTTTGATATGTCATGTAGTGAAAAAAAACACAACCTCGCCCCCACCCCACCAAAAAAAGAACAATAAAGTTAAAAAAAAAAGTATGCTTCAACTTTCATTCAAACTGCATCAGTTCTTTCTCTGGAGGTGGATAGCATTTTTCATTATAAGTCTTTTGGAACTGTCATATTGATGAGAATACCTGTCATTCACAGTTGATTGTTGTATAATATTGCTGTTACTATATACAATGCTCATAGTTATGCTCATTCCATTTAGCTTCAGTTCATGTAAATCTTTCCAGGTTTTTCTAAGAACATTATGCTTGTCATTGTTTATAGCACAATAGTATTCCATCACAATCTTATACCACAATTAATTTAGCTACTCCCCAATTGATGGACATCCCCTCAATTTCCAATGCTTTGACACCTTTAAAAGAGCTGCTATAAATTTTTTTTTTGTACAAATAGGTCCTTTTCCTTTTTTATTGCCTTGAGATACAGACCTATTAGTGATGTTGCTGGGTCAAAGGTTTTATAGTCAAATTGCTCTCCAGAATGATTGGATCAGTTTACAACTCCACCAATGCATTAGTGTCTCAAATTTCCCACATCCCCTCTGACATTTATTGTTTTCCTTTTCTGTCATATTAGCCAATCTGATAAGTATGAGGTGGTACCTCAGAGTTGTTTTAATTTGCATTTCTCTAATCTATAGTGATATAGAGAATTTTTTCATACGGCTGGAGATAGTCTTGATTACTTCATCTGAAAACTTCCTGGTCATATCTTTTAACCATTTATCAATTGTAGAATGACTTGTATTCTTACAAGTATCTGACACCATTTTCTAGATTTTTGAGGAATGAGATCTTTATCAGAGAAACTTGCTATAAAATTTTTTTCAGAGGGGCAAAGTCAAGATGGCAGCTGGAAAGCAGAGACTTACTTAAGCTCTCCCCCAGATCCCTCTAAACACCTGTAAAAAAGAACTCTGAACAAATTCTGGAGCTGTGAAACCCACAAAATAGCAGAGGGAAGCAGGTCTCCAGTCCAGAACAGCCTGGATGTTCACTGGGAAGGATCTATCACATGCTGTTGGGAGCAGAGCGCAGCCCAGCGTGGGCCGTGCCAGGACCAACCAGACTGGGAGCTAAGCAGAGCAGGCATCAGGGCCATGATATACTGAGCTGTAGCAGTTACCAGACTTCTTAATCCACAAACACCAAAGACCACGGAGCAGGTGAGTGGGAAAACTGCTGGATCTGGGAGAGAGAAGTGCAAGGTCCAGCCCCAGCCCTGGGGGTAGCGGAGGTGGTACAGTGGCAGCAGCAGCAGCAGCAACAGGAAGCTCCTGCAGCTGCTTACAGAGCTGCAGCATCAGCTGCTTCCAGAGTCCCTGGCCCACATCAAGCAGCAGATCAGAGGAGGAGTGCAGGGAGTGCTTTGCTGGCACAGAGGCAGGGTTCTCTTGCTTTGCCCTGCTTGGATCTGGGTTGTAGTCCTGGTTGGCAGTTCTTGGGGGAGGAAGAACATGGGTATGTCAGAGCTTGCAGTGAGTGTGGAGTAGAAGTAGCTCTGAAAACAGCAGCCCAGCTCCTCAAGCTTGGGACAAACTACTCTCTACTCTACAAGCAGTCATACCTTGACAAACAGCTCAAGGGTCAAGGAGTCGGCTGGGAACATGACCAGGCAGCGAAAAAGGACTCAGACTCAAACTGAGACTATAGAATCTTTTTTTTGGTGACAAAGAAGATAAAAATATACAGCCAGAAGAAATCAACAAAGTCAAAGAGCCTACATCAAAAGCCCCCAAGAAACATATGAATTGGTCTCAGGACTTGGAAGAGCTCAAAAAGGATTTGTAAAAGCAAGTAAGAGAAGTAGAGGAAAAACTGGGAAGAGGAATGAGAGTGATGCAAGAAAATCATGAAAAACAAGTCAACAACTTGCTAAAGGAGACACAAAAAAATACTGAAGAAAATAACACCTTAAAAAATAGACCAACCCAAATGGCAAAAGAGCTCCAAAAAGCCAAATGAAGAGAAGGATGTTTTGAAAGGCAGAATTAGCCAAATGGAAAAGGAGGTCGAAAAGACCACTGAAGAAAATACCACCTTAAAAATTAGATTGGAGCAAGTGGAAGCTAGTGACTTTATGAGAAATCAAGAAATTATAAAACAGAACCAAAAGAATGAAAAAATGGAAGACAATGTCAAATATCTCATTGGAAAAACCACTGACCTGGAGAAGAGATCTAGGACAGATAGTTTAAAAATTATTGGACTACCTGAAAGCCATGATCAAAAAAAGAGCCTAGACATCATCTTTCAAGAAATTATCAAGGAAAACTGCCCTGATATTCTAGAACCAGAGAGTAAAATAGAAATTGAAAGAATCCATTGATCACCTCTTGAAAAAGATCCCAAAAAGAAAACTCCTAGGAATATTGTCACCAGATTCCAGAGTTCCCAGGTCAAGGAGAAAATACTGCAAGCAGCCAGAAATAAACAATTTAAGTATTGTGGAAACACAATCAGGATATCATAAGATCTAGCAGCTTCTACATTAAGAGACCAAAGGGCTTGGAATATGATATTCTGGAGGTCAAAGGAGCTAGGATTAAAACAAAGAATCACCTACTCAGCAAAACTGAGTATAGTGCTCCAAGGCAAAATATAGATTTTCAATAAAATACAGGACTTTCAAGCTTTCTCAATGAAAAGACCAGAGCTAAATAGAAAATTTGACTTTCAAGTACAAGAATCAAGAGAAGCATGAAAAGGTAAACAGGAAAGAGAACTCATAAGGGACTTACTAAAGTTGAACTGTTTTGTTTACATTCCCACAGGGAAAGATGATTTTTGTAATTCATGAGACCTTTTTCAGTATTAGGGTAAGTGAAGGGAATATACATATATAAAGACAGAGGGCACAGGGTGAGTTGAATATGAAGGGATGATATCTAAAAAATAAAATAAAACTAAGGGGTGAGAGAGGAATATATTGAGAGAGGGATAAAGGGGGAGACAGAATGGGGTAAATTATCTCACATAAAAGTGGCAAGAAAAAGCAGATCTGTTGGAAGGCAAGAGGGGGCAGGTGAGGGGGAATGAGTGAATCTTGCTCTCATCGTATTGGAGTTGAGGAGGGAATAATATACACACTCAATTGGGTATCTTACCCCACAGGAAATTAGAGGGAAGCGGATAAGAAAGGGGGCATGATAGAAGGGAGGGCAGATAGGGGAAGGAGGTAATCAAAAGCAAACACTTTTGAAAAGGGACAGGGGCAAGGGAGAAAATTGAATAAAGGGGGATGGTATAGGATAGGATGGAGGGAAACATAGTCTTTCACAACATGATTTTTGTGGAAGTGTTTTGCATAATGATACATGTGTGGCCTATGTTGAATTGCTTGCCTTCTTAGGGAAGGTGGGTGGGGAGGGAAGAGGGGAGAGAATTTGGAACTCAAAGTTCTAAAAGCAGATGCTCAAAAAACCAGTTGTTTTTGCATTCAACTGGGAAATAAGATATACAGGCAATGGGGAATAGAAATCTATCTTGCCCTACAAGAAGGTAAGAGGAAAGGGGATGGAGGGGGAGGAAGGTGACAGAAGGCAGAGCTGACTGGGGACTGAGGCAATCAGAATATATGCCATCTTGGAGTTGGGGAAGGATAGAAATGGGGAGAAAATTTGTAACTCAAAATCTTGTGGAAATCAATGTTGAAAACTAAAAGTATTAAATAATAAATAATAAAATATGAAACTTCAAAAAAATCTTTTTTCAGTTATGATTAATGTATATTTCCCTCCATCCTATTCCCATCCACCCCTGCCCCATTTATCCTACTCTCTACTTTCACTCTGTCCATCCTCAAAATTGTTTTGCCTCTGATTACTGCCTTTCCCAATCTGTACTCTCTTCTATCACCTTCTCCCACTTCTCTTATCCCCTTCACTTCCTACTTTCCCGTAGAGTAAGATAGATTTTTATACCCAACTGACTGTGTATGTTATTCTCTCAGCCAATTCCAATGAGAATAAGGTTCAAGCACTCCCCTATTTTCCCCTCCATTATAAAAGCTCTTTTATGTCAGATAATTTACCCTCTTCTACCTCTCTCTTCCCTCTTTTCCAAGTGCATCCTTCTTTCTCACACTTTATTTTCATATTTTTAGATATCATCCCATCATAGTTAACACATACATGCCCTCTGTCTATGTATATTCCTTCTAACTGTCCTAATAGTGATAATGTTCTTAGGAGTTACAAGTATCATCTTCCCATACAGGAATGTAAACAGTTTAACCTTATTGAATCCCTTATGATTTCCTGCTTACCTTTTTATACTTCTCTTGAGTCTTGTATTTGAAAGTCAAATTTTATATTCAGATCTGGTCTTCTCCTCAGGAGTACTTGAAAATCCTCTATTTCACTGAATATCCATTTTTTCCCTTAAAGGATTATACTATTTTGCTGAGTAGGTAATTCTTGGTTGTAATCCTAGTTTCTTTGCTCTCTGGAATAACTTATTCCAAACCCTCCAATCCTTTAATGTAGAAGCTGCTAAATCTTGTGTTATCTTGACTGTGGCTCCACATTATTTGAATTGTTTCTTTCTAGAGGCTTATAATATTTTCTCCTTGGACTGGGAGCTCTGAAATTTTTCTATAATATTCCTGAGATGTTTCATTTTGGGATCTCTTTCAGTAGGTGATCTGTGGATTCTCTCAACTTCTATTTTACCCTCTAGTTCTAGAATATAGGGCAGTTTTTCTTGAAAGTTTCTTGAAAGATTCTGTCTAGGTTATTTTTTTGATCATGGCTTTCAGACAGGTAGTCCAATAATTCTTAAATTATTTCTCCTTAATATATTTTCCACGTCAGTTGTCTTTCCAATAAGATATTTCATGTTTTCTTCTATTTTTTCATTTTTGATTTTGTTTTACTGTTTCTTTATCTCTTATGAAGTCATTAGTTTCCACTTGCCCAATTCTAATTTTTAAGGAATTATTTTCTTCAGTGAACTTTACCACCTCTTTTTCCATGTGGCCAATCCTGCTTTTACCAGAATTCTCTTCAGTGAATTTTTATACATCTTCATTCATGTGGCCAATTCTGCTTTTTAAGGAGTTCTTCTCTTCATTGAATTTTTGTGCCTCTTTTACCATTTGGCCTATTCTTTGTGTGTGTGTATGTATGTGTTTATGTGTGTTGTTTTTTAAAATTTAAACATTTTCCCCCTACTTGATAGTATGTTTTTCCAATTACATGTAAAGATAGTATTCAACATTAACTTTTGCAAGATTTTAAGTTCCAAATTTTTCTCCTCCTCTCCCTCTCTTCCCTTCCCACTCCCCAAAACAGTAAGCAGTCTTATATAGGTTATACATGTACAGTCATGTTAAACATATTTCCACATCAGTCATGTTGTGAAAGAATAATCAGAACAAAAGGGAAAAAACGGAAGAAAGAAAAAACAAAAAAAGTGAAAATAGTATGCTTTGATCTGCATTCAGATTCCACAGTTCTTTCTCTGGATGTGGACAGCATTTTCCATCATGAGTCTTTTGGAATTATCTTGGATCATTGTATTGCTGAGAAGAGCTAGGTCTATCATAGTTGATCATTGCAAAATGTTGCTGTTACTGTGTACAATGTTCTCCTGGTTCTGCTCTTAGTGTTATTTTCTTTAGTATGTTTTTTGTGCCTCCTTTACTAAGCTATTGACTCTTTTTTATTATTTTCTTGCATCACTATATTTCTTTTCCCAATTTTTCTCTACCTTTCTTATATGAGTTTTAAAATCTTTTTTGAGGTCTTCCAAGGAATTCTTTTTGGGACTGAGACCAATTCATATTTTTCTTTAAGGATTTGGCTGTAGCAGTTTTGACTTTATTGTCTTCTTCTGAGTTTGTGTTTTTTTCTTCCATAGTAATTTTCTATGGTCATGTTCTTTTTTTGTTGTTTGCTCATTTTTCTAGCCTATTTCTTGACTTTTAACTATGTTAGAGTGGGGCTCTGCTTCTGGGGTGAAGGGGGCACTATCCCAAGCTTCAGGTTGTCTCTATTTTATATCACTACTTTAAAGTAATTGTGACTTTACTGGTATGAGAACTCCCTCCACTGTCACAGATTAAAATTTCTATCATTTGATCAATGAGTTGTAAAATTACCTGAGGCTTAGAGAAGTTAAATGACTTGTCCATGTCCAGGCAGAATTTGAACCCGGGTCTTCCTTGTCCCAAGTCCATCACTCTAGTGACTGCAACATATTGCCTTTAATTCTCATTCTACAGATAAAGAACCTGAGGCTCAGAGAAGCAATTTAGTCATGGTCATACAGCTTCTAAGTGTTGGGTCCAGGACTTGGACATAAGTCTTTCTGCTTCAAGGCTAATGCTCTTTTACCATATCAAACTGTGTATCTGTGGATATATAAATCCATTCAAAAGTGAAGGAGAGGAAAAAATCATCTGTTTTCATTGCTCTATACCTTTATATAAATGGCATTCCACAGTCCCCAAATCAAAGTCTTGATCACAAGATTTGTAAGTCTGGATGTGTCATGGTCTTTCTCAAAGATGTCACCCACACAAACACATTCATAGAGCACATGGCTTGGCAGAGTAAGGGGAATATTCTATGGTATAAACATTATTACCAAGCAATCATTTAATACAAGTATATTTGGAGTGACAGGTGTGAACCCTCCCTTGAATAGACTTGTTATATACCCAGCACTCAAGAGACTATGAAAATTAACATCCTCATTATAGCCACGTGGGCAATTTAGATTCTGAAGTGATAAAATGTTTAGGAACACCTACCTGAGGGAACACAGTGTTCTGATTTGGGAATGTGTTCACAGAATTGTTTCAATGGTCAAAAACAATACACTCATTGTTATGTCAAACATATTCATTCTGAATAACACATGGACAATAATCCATAGTGTACTTATTGATTTTGGAACAAAACAAAACAAAACAAAAATCCAAAGGAGAGAATTATAGAGTTAGGAGAAGCCATAGGGATCAATCATTAATCAAAATACTGATAGGCAGCATGGCATAATGGATCATGTGCTGGACTGAGTCAGGAAGGCCTGAGTTCAACTCCTGCCTCTGATATTTATCAGCTATTTGATTCCAAGTGAGTTCCTCAACCTTTGAGCTTTGGTTTTCTCATCTATAAAATGAGGGGGTTGGATTAGATGGTCTCTAGGATTCCTTCCAGCTCCAAATCTATGATCAAGTGCCTACTATGGACCAATTCCCTCATTCTATATGTAGGAGACCTATGCTAAGATACTCCCAACCAAGATACCTTGCTGCTCTCCAACGATCATTTATTCCAGAAACTGGGGTGATGACAGCTTAGGAAAGAGAAGGAAAGACTGACAGAGCACTATTAAGGATTACTTTTTCTCTCTCCTTCAGGTGACCAATTGCTAACACCATTTTTTTTCCTATTTAAGAATTCTGAGAGAGTGCAAATTGCTTTTGGTGACAGGGAGGAGAAAAGGAGGATGATAGAGAAACCATAAGAAGACAAGGCAGTGCTGAAATAGTACAGGGACAAACCTGATCAGATGGTTACCCCTTCTCCTTTTTTGCCCCTGAGATTTGGACATTACTTTCCTTCCTTGCCATGAAGGGGTATGGGAATACTTGACTGGTACCAGTTGAGGGGAGAGAAAGCAGATTGCTATGCAAGCAATCAGCAACTGATTTGGGGAATTAGGGCTTGGCAATGAGGTGTCAACCTACATTCAAAAGAAAACAGTTAATACAGCAAAAATGGAGGACTTTAATTAGCGCAAGTGAGCTGCAGCTCAGGGTACCATGCAGCAAGTGCTGGGGTACCCCAGAAGCGGGCTGGGAATATGGTCTAAATAAGGTCCAAAGACAGAGGGAATGGCCATGCTGGGCGTGGGAGGGGGTAGGCACAGGGAATGGCCAGGTGGCAGGTGGGAGAGTTTTAGGGCATCTCACAGTTTCACTAGGTAAGTTGTTTTGCATAACAAGCAAAAGACCTTAGAGAAAGCTTGGGAATCTCTGGAGGGGAGAGTTTGGAACATTTACAAAATTGACCAAGGCAGGGAGTGATTTTGTCTGGTCAGCCTCAGGTGATTCATGGGTCTGGGAGTGGGGACAAGGTCAGATTCAGTCAGCTGAGTTTGACCTAGGCCACACAGCTTGAGACATTCTTTCTATCCAACCATTCAGGCCCTGGGGACAGGGAAAACCACAGCGCTTGGGCTGCTGCACCTATATTCCTATCTTGGGGGACCAGAGGCAATATTAGCAAAGCTGCATCAGACACCATAAGCCAACTAATCTGGAATTGGCACGTGAGAAGCCAAGTCTGGGAGTGAGGTTGAGGGAAGGGGCAGGTGGAGAAACAGCCCAGAGCAGTTTCCCAAAAACCTCTTCCATAAGAAAAAGACCAGAAAACAGTTTAAACCCTCGGTACTACTTTGCATTTCCCTAGCTCTCCTATGCTTATAGTCCCTGATCCTGAGAGAGGTCCCATATTCACAATCCCTTCCATGACCTTTGGAAGCAGAACTATTCCTTAGGTACCCCAAAGAAGCAGGAGAAGATTTGGAGACTACTGGGTAAAGCACTCCACAAAAGCCATATACACAGCTTCTTTGCAATTTTAATTTGTCTAATAAACTATAGGACCACAAAAATTTTGATTGCCTGTGAGCTATCAATATCAATAAGGCCTGACAGAGTAGGAAGCCTTAGGTTACTTGCACAGGCTCACAAAAGGGGTCTTTTGCATGGATATGGTGGCTAGAGTAATTTGCCATCTTGTTGAGGTTCAGGGGTGCTGGGACCCCAAAATAGTGACACAGCAGGTCCTGCTGAAATGAATTCCAGTCAAGCCTCACCAAGACCCTCACCAATTAAAAGTTAATTTATAATAAGGAACCATCTCAGGGTGGGAACAGAAATAAATTTTATTCCATTCTTGAGAATAGGGCATCCTCTGCTAGCACAGAGCAGAACCAGCAAAGGAAGCAAAGTACAAAAGGCAAAGCACCAATAATTATACCTAACACAAGAGAATTCCTGCCCACCTCTGACCCTTCTCACCATTGGCTGGCAGGCGGGCTTATAATCTGAGCACAAAAGCTAGACAAAGAACCAGAAAACTGAGGCACAGAAACTCCAATTCCCATACCCTTAGTTAATGATTACAACTGAGGTGACATCTATAAATCTAAAGAAGGAGAATAGGATGAGGGGAGGGGGAGACCTTCTCCATTCTTTTACAATACTTTTACAGTAAAGGAAAGCAGGTCACAGTGACCCTATTCTTACTGAGCAAATCTTTAAACCAGAACCATAAGAAAGAACAAAAACTTTCAGGGTAAACTTTCCCAGAGGCTGAGCCGTCAGACTCTCACAGCCTCAAAATTTTTCCACTTCCCTATTTCTTGATTTTTAAACATTTCTTAGTATAGATATATATATATATATATATATATATTCATACATATCTTCCCTGTGAAGTCTTCACATTTTATTTACCTCACACAACAACGTTGCTAGCAGCTACTATGACTGTGTAAGACCAATAACATCAGCACACAGAAGGGGTGCCAACACAGGTTCTTTGATCTGCTTTTCTAAGGAAAGCAACTTTAAGGGGTTAACAATCTCAGTGTAATTAAACACACATATATCATTCACTAAGTTCAGGGGGAACAGACCAGCCCCCTGAACTTCAGGGCAAATACAAACAGAAATTACAAGCATACATTATAAACAAAGCAAATAACACAAACCAGTCTATCCACAGCAATACATAGTTACCAGAGAAGCACCAACATCTGCGTTATCAAAGCCAGCAGGTGCTGTTTTAACAGCTTGCCCAGTCTCATCACTCTTTCAATGAGTGTACCCCCAAAAGTCAAACACTAACCTTCTAGTACATATACCTTGTTCAGGACCCTGAGGGCTGGGTCCAACTTAGCATTTAGGGTGTGGAAAACCAGGGTGTGGGAAAGTTCCTCAACTACCAGCACAACATCATATACAAATCAATGACTCTCAACCATCAGTGCTGAGAAGCATTCCAAGACAAAAGATCCCACTTTACCTGCCCCATTCAAACAAAGGCCAGACTCATTAAAGGCACTTGATAGCCAGAGGATCTCAAAAGAGAACAGCAAAAAGTCCTGCCCTGATTACCATTACACCTTTTTTCAGCCAAAGTAAAACAAAGTTTATTAAAGATTTGCCATATTGGATAGACTCTTAAGGAATCTGACCATGTGACATTTGTACTGACAAGCGGGCCAGAATAATCTGAGCCTGATTGAGTCTGTGCTAGATTGAATCTGAGCACCTTCATGGAGGCAAGATGGATCTTATATACAGAAAGACTGTGGGAGGGATCTAGGGTTGGCCAAGTAGTCAGGGGTGATGGGAGGGGGGGTTTTGGAAGGGCCTTGAGGAGGAGTCTAAGGAGGATCTTGATGGGACTGGGGTGACTAGAGGTCAGACTCCAGGAACCAAGAAAATGTGGGTGGGAAGTAGCTGAAGGCTACCTGGAGATAACAGACAATGGAGGGCTAGGCTAGGTTAAGGGTAACAGATTTGGGCATGAAAAGCCAGATCAAGTGGGAAGATGCAAGGAGAATTCAAGGTGGGGTTTTCCAGGGCTAATGGACAAATGGGACTCAAATTCTTTTGGGATAAGGGGTGAAGGTCTTGGCTTGGGCCTATACCACGTCAATCTGGTCAGTGAAATTATGAACTTCATACACTTGCTAGTCTTTTGTAGGCTTACAGAAAGCAGGATATGAGTCTTTATAGCTGGCTAGTGCTGTTGCAGCAGCACTTAATATTATCTGGGATTGATGAGGTTGCGGGGTGGTTCAGGGACCCCCCAAAAACCGGGGGACAGGAAGTGGGTCATCTGGAATGAATTCACTGACTCAAGCATTCTTCAAGTCAAGGTGGCAAAGGTTTATTGTAATGCCAATATAGCTCCCTAGGGAACTTGCATTCTTTAAGGAACTTGCAACTTAACAGGAATGATGCTAAAGCTTATATAGGAAAAGTAGCAGATTATGTACCAGATATGCTAATTAGGTGATAACTTACAACCTTGGTCACTGGTGACAGGCACTACTGGAAACTAGGGGAAGGGGTTTCTCAGGGGTGTACTTTTGGTCTGTTACATGTCTGTAGCAAAATAGCTTTGAGAGTTGATGTCTATAACTTGACCTCTGGATTGAATATGGTAACTTTGGGAACAAATACATGTTCCTTCTGTGGTTACAAGATAGTCCTGTTTTTGCAAGAGAATTTCTTCAGAGGTCATCTTATTCTTGTGATGGAGAAAGATAGTTTATTTTCCTGGAGTAATTGTGGGGAAAGGTAGTTTGTCTTCTGGGGCCTACTCATGAGTTATTGTGGGGAAAGGTAGTTTGTCTTACTAGGGCCCACTCATGAGTTATTGCTAGGCATAGTGTCCTTGGGCTGGGGAGTAAACTGTCAAGGATAGTGTTTTGAGGTTAGGGAGAAATGTGATCTTGGAATTGGGGTCCGAGCACAAGCACCCAAGTGCCCCATCAGTATAGCCACCAAAAGTATACATAACTTGCACCAAATATTCCATACATGTGGGATATACTGAGGCCCAGTGAAGGGAAGAGACTCTTTGTGTGTGTGTGTGTGTGTGTGTGTGTGTGTGTGTGTGTGTATGTATGAATGATTTTTTAAAATAACCATCATCCTAGAGAATCAGAGCTTCCCCCAGGCCCCTTCTTCCAAAGTCCTGACATTAAGTTCAGTTTTTCTTCAGAAGGACATTTCTGATAATTAGATTGCACGGAGTCTCCTTATGCTGGTTGAACCCCAACACAAGCTTGCAAATAATTTAACCTAAGGTATAGAAGCCCCATTGTGTTCTGCTCAGGCTTGGGTGGAGACAGATTCTTCTGTCTAGATAGCCCAATTGGAAGGGTTTAAAAACTGTGCACCCTAACCCCAAAATGAGTTTTCAGTTCCAAACTGTTAGCTCCCCATGCATGTGTGTCACCAGCTTTGAGAGAAATAAAATAATGCTTGTCTTTCTTAGACCAAACTCAGGAAGATGACAATACACACACACACACATACACACATATGTATATGTATATTATATATATATATAGGTGTGTGTATGTATATATATATACACACACCTATATATATATGTACATATATAAAAAATGAATGAGCATCATATATGTGATCAACCACCTTGACCACTATCTCACCTCAGACCCTAAAGGACACAGTCTAACACCTTGAACCCAAGAGCCTTGAGAACAGCCATGCTTCTGATATGGATGAGACCTGGACCCAAAAAGCCTGTGAACTTTCTCACACATTTCAGCTACCAAGTCCCTGGTGTTTCCCTGAGGCATCCGGCCCAAAACAGTTAACAATTCTTTTAACTGTGCTTTCATTGTGACCCTCACTGTCTGCACCTGGTCCACCCCAGGCTGCTTGCCACTCCTTGATCCCATCTAGATCTTCTCACAATCTTTTTGTATAAAAATACCAATCTTAGCCCTATTAAATTGCAGAGATTCTTAGTGAGTGGCCCACTTGTATTGGTGCCACAAATACAGCAGACTCACTAGTAATCACACCCATCCAATGGACTGAAAGAAGGCTTGAGTGGTCAAATTCTTTCAAGGCAGACCCCTTCCCTATATCCTTGAATTTTGGGGCTGCTAGCACCCCAAACCACATCACTTCCAGCCCAGTGGCCTCCCCTCAGCTATCATCCATGAGAGGCATCCCCCGTGGAGATACAGACTGGAAACTGCTCCTTCAGGGGCTACAGTCATACTTACTGAAGACCAAGAAACAAGAGTTCTTGTGACCCAAGTCCCTGACATTGTCAAATGGCTCAACATCAGAAACTGATATGATTTTATCAGTGGAAATGACATTAAAGAAGCATTCCTAGCCTGTATCACTTGATAACTCAGCAAATTCTTCTTAAACTTTTAATGGCAGTGACTGACATTTTTTATTTCAATTGAGTATGGTTTATGAACCCAACTTAGTTTTTTAGCATCAAAATTTGAAGGGAAGTGTCTCTGAAACTGTCTCCAGGCACTTCAAATGACCAAATATAACTTCTACAATTAAATCTTTGGGAAGGTTATTTTTTCAATTATAAAATCCATAACATATGATAGTCTCAAACCTGAGCCGAGGTGTTTCTGGTAGTGTTTGTTGGTGTATGGTGTGACAGTATGTGTAGTGCAAAGTGCGCATGTTGTGTGTTCAGAACCAAGGTTACAATGAAGACATACAATGTGACACAGTGCTGGCAAGTGCTGCCAGAAACACTTCGAATTCATTACACCTTTGATTTTGAATTAATTTTTTTTGTCGTTGCACATTTAGAAAGCTCTTATTGTTGCCAAATTTTTTGCAAGCCCCACATTCAGCTATGGGGTCATGACCTGCAATTTAAGAAGCTCTGCTCTAAAATTTAAAACTCAAAATCTTATGGAAGTGAATGTTGAAAACTAAAAATAAACTAATTAATTAATTTTTTTAAAAAAAGAAGTGCTGCTCCAGACAGTGGTGAAAGATGCAGAAGCAACAGAACAGGCAGCCAGGGTAAGTCTCACGAGGGAACTTGTTTCTCTCCTCTTGGTGATATGAAGTACAGAATGACATACATGTAACTTTTCATACATGGCCACTGACTATATTCGTTATAAGGGAGAGAAGGGAAGTTAGTAAGAAGCAACAGATATGCAAAAAAGATGAAGGAGAGCACCAAAAAATATCCATTAAAAAAAGTTCATAAGGGGATACAAATGACCACTTTATTACTTCCATGTCATATTTAACACATAACTAATGTGAAAATTTGTTTTGTATGACTATACATATTTGTAATAATGATAATCTGTTTTTCTTGACTTCTCATTCTGATAGGGAAGGGAGAGAATTTGAAACTAAAAAGAATCTTTAAAATACACTAAAAAAATAAAATATGTAACAGTTCATGGTTTCATGTGATCCTCTTGTTCTAAATGTATTGGAATGTTTGTGTTTGCTAATGATAAAGATTATAATAAAAAAAGAAAGGAAATAAAAAGGGAGAAAGACTTATGTGGTCTTTCCAAGAAGGCCCATATTTTACAGGTCCTCAAACAGGGATTTATGTTTTCTTGGGTCTGACATATCACAAGATCCCTATGGCTTCATCTCTTTGGGAGGTGGGAAAAGATGGGGCTTTATTCCCAGGGAGGTTAAAGACCAGGAAATGTACTATAAGTAGCAGAACCCAGTATAATGTTCTGACCCTTGCGTAAACACGCATACACACACACACACACTTTTACAGTAATACTCATGGTAATAAAGAACTAAAAATAAAGGGACCACATTTCACAATGGCCACAGTAACATAAAGTAAAACAACACTGAAAGACAGCAGAATTCTGATCAATGGAATAACCAGTTGCTGGTCCAACAGTGAGAAATGCCTCCCTGCTGGGCCTGGAGTCAGGAAAACCTGAGTTTAAATGAGGCCTCAGACACTTACTGGCTGTGTGACCATGGGTACATCACTTAACCTCTGTTTGCCTGTTTCCTAATCTGTAAAATGGGGATAGTCCTAGTACCTACTTCCCAGGGTTGTTGGGAATCTCAAGTAAGGTAATATTTATAAAGTGCTTAGCATAGCTCCTGTAGCATATTAGGCACTTTATTATTATTATCATCATGATCATTATTATTATTCTTATCTCCCACAGACAGGGAGGTGGCAGAAGGCATACATTGTCAGACATAGCCTATCAATTTTGCTTAATTTCATTTCTTTGTTCCAAGGTAAGGTTCTATAATTTTTCAAACCAAAGGACCTTCGAAACAATCTTCTCCTTTTACAAATAAAGAAACTGAGGCCCAAAGAGGTGAAGTGATTTTCCTAAGGCTATACTGGCAAGTGGTCAAACCAGGGACTTGAACCCAGGACCTCCAATTGCAAATCCAGGGCTATTTCTCCTCCTACTACATAAAAAACATTACACTTGAAGCAAGGGGACATACAAAAAATATTATTGTTGTTAGGATAGGGATTGAATATGTGATTTCACTGATATAGAGAACTTTTACCACTCTAGATCTATTCTTTCTCTGAAGTTTACAGTCTTAGGTTTCTGTAGTACAGAAAAGCTAAGTGACTTCTTTAGGGTCACAAAGCCACTGTTGGTCAGAGGCAGGACCTGAACCCAAGTCCTTCTGCCTCTGGGGTCAACTCTCTAGCTACTATATCATGATGCCTCTCATTAGTAAATAAAGCCAAAGTAATTTCTATAGCACTTAAAAGTCAACCCTGTGAATTAAGAACTACAAGTGTTATCACCATTTTGCAGATAAGGCACTTTAGACTCAAAGAATAACTTGCCTGTGATCACATGGCCAGTGTCAAAGTCTCTAAGCCAGACATCTCTCCAAGTCTAGGACTTTTAAAACTGTACAATATTGCTTCTCTTGAAATAAGACCCCAATGAAGCTCACAACTGAAGAGCTTATGAACAGATGGAGGGTTGGCTAGTCTCTTCTTGAATATTACCCACATTCTTTCTGTTCCCTTCCACGGGCTAGAAATCTCATCTTTTTGCTCCTCCTGTTCCTAAGGCAGGGTACACCAGACGACAGTGCCCTTCTTTGAGCAGACTTCAACACATTTCATATTTTTGAAGATCAGTTATAATTTAGAGCCAAGGGAAACTACTTTTTATGTGATATGTGAGCTTCCCTCTGCTAAAGTATTCCAGGAATGCTAAGGGGGCTTTCTTTTTTTTTCTTTTTCTTTTTTTTATATTAATTTATTTATTTTTAGTTTTCAACATTCACTTCCATAAGTTATAAATTTTCTCTCCCTCCCTCCCCAAGACAGCATGCAATCTGATATGGGCTCTACACATACATTTCTATTAAACACATTTTCACATTAGTCATGTTGCATAGAAGAATTAGAACAAATGGGAGAAACCATGAGAAAGCAAAGCAAAGCAAAATAAAACAAAAAAGAAAATAGTCTGCTTCACTCTGTGTTCTGTGTTGTTTTAGGTCCTTGCATTGCTGAGAAGGGCTAAGTCTATCAAAATCAGTCATTGCACACTGTGACTGTTACTGTGTACTATGTTCTCCTCGTTCTGCTCACTTCACTCAGCATCAGTTCATGTAAGTCTTTCCAGGTTTTTCTGAAGTCCACCTGTTCATCATTTCTCATAGCACAATAGTATTCCATTACATTCATATACCACAACTTGTTCAGCCATTCCCCAATTGATAGGCATCCCCCAAGGGGGCTTTCTTGGTCAGACTTCCTGAGGTCTCTGGCTCTGTGAATTCCCTTCATGGATTATGCCTAAATCCATCACCAGTCAACACCAGAGAGCATCAATGACCTGTGATTTGACACCGGGCCAGGTTTTATCCCAGGGAGCTTTGTCTCATTGGGCACCAGCAAATTACCTGGATCTGTTCCCAGAAGCTTCACTCAGTCAGGTCAGCAATGACTGGGATGAAGGCTTAGATGGAATGTTTATCAGATTTGTGGAAAGCATTCAGCTGAGAGGGGTAGTTAATCCATTGCATGACAGAATCAAGGTCTCAAAATATCATAACAGACTAGAGGAGTAGAGTGAATCCAATAAGAACATTTAAAAATCCATTGAACAGCAGGATGAGGGAGGCATTGCTAAACAAAAGTTCATGTGAAAAAAGATCTGGGTTTGTTTTTTTTTTTTTTGCAGATTGTAAATTTAATGGAAGTCAGTGGTGCAACATGGTAGACAAAAATCCCTCATGATACTCTAGGTTAGAAACAGTATCCGGAAAAGATATTATAATCCCAATTGTCCTCTGTCAGACCATATCTAGAGTATTGCATTTAGGTCTGGCACCACATTTTAAGGTATTAACAAGCTAGAGCAAGTCCAAAGGAAGGTGATCATGACGGCAAGGATAACTGAAACCAAGTCACGTGAGGATGCACTAAAGGAACTAGGGATGTTTACCATGGAAAAGAGAAGACAGAGATATATGATAGCTGGTGCCTTGTATGTGAAAGATTGTCATGTGGAAGAAAGATCAGGTAAATGTCTCCATTTTCAAAAGAAATGGGAATGGAGCTTGCAAACTATAGGCTAGTAAGTTTGACTTGGATTCCTAAAAACAAAATTATAGTATGTGATAAAGAGACAGCAAATATTTAGAAAAGGAAATGTTCATCACAAAAACATATAGCCTAGATTCATCAAGAGCATGTTACATATTTGTAATTATGAAAGTATAGTCTAAGCATAGCACCCAATGCTGCTATACCTAGGAACACAGTTCATGGAGCGAATTCACAGAGCCAGAGACCTCAAGAGGATTGACCAAGAAAGGTCCTCCACACTCCTTTTTGGGACAAAGGTAAAGCAATAATAATATTCTTTTTGTAAGCCAGGGACCCTCTCCCATTGATGCACAGTGTGTGTTGTGTACAAACTCACAGAACCACATCAGGGAGGCACATGCATAAGGAACATGTTACTGGGGTATTTTAACTCCATTCTAGACTCTGGGCCATGTATTTTATTATCCTCAGGTTCTGCCCAAACAACAATTCACTGATGGGTAGGGCTGATCCACTAAGGTTATTCATCTTCTGGACTAGTGTTATACTCTTTCCGCAAAAGCAGAAACATTAAGTGTGGCATCTGTAGACCTTTATTAGGTTTACCTGGTGAGCTCTGAGGGGTTTCCACCTCTTAAGCAACAGATGCAATACAGAGAAAAGTAAAATTAATGTCTTTTCTTCCTCCACTCAGCTATTCCAAGTAGCAAAGTCAACATCTTTTCTTCCTCTATCAGGTGACAGTGCAAGTTCTGAGCTCTCTACCCAGCCCCAACTAGAGATCTCTTCTGAGTCAGCTTTGCGCGCTTTCTTCTCTGCCCTAAGCTCAGCTATCCTGCTATTTCAAAGTAGGGTCTTTTCAGCGAGATAATTCACCTCTATCTTTTGATAATAATCCAAAATTCATATTCCTGCCATTTGTAACATAACTAAGCAATGTGGATTTGTTCTGTAGTTACTGATAGTTCCAAGAATCAGTTTCCCTAGCAATATTAACTCCAAAACCCTCATGTTCATCATATGCAAATTAAATACTAGAACATATCATTTTTACATGAAGTGCCTTTTCATGATGAGCCTGTTTTTTAAGTGTTTTCTCTCAAAACTGTCATGTTTCTGCTGCTCCTTTCCACCAGCAAAACTATTCACATCTGAAAGGGATTCCTCCCTACATGATGAAATCATTAAAACTGTCTATACCCTTTGATCTGGTGATCCCACTTCCAGGCATATTTTCTAAGAAGGTCAAAGGCAAAAAAGGGTTTTTATACACACACATACACTCATATATTTTTTCATAGCAGCACTTTGTGACAACAAAAAACAAAAAATAAAATGGATGCTCATCAATTGATTGGTGACTGAACTGTAGTATGCAATGAAATATTATAGTACCATAAAAAACGACAAATGAGGAATTCAGAGAAAAAATTTTGGACCATGCCTGGGATTTCATTTGTATAGGAGAAACTTCCAGTGAAGACATTCTCTCCTACAATAGTGATTAGCACTTACTCTGTGACTTACAGAATTAGAATTGAAAATGACAACTATGAAGACTCCAGAGAAACGTGGGAAGAAGAATTATATATACTGGAAGAGTAATTAGGCAGAAAAAGGAGCATGTATAGAATGACTATAATAATATGAACAAAGGCAACACAAAAAGGCATTGGTACCAAGATTAAGTTCAGAAAACATGCAATAAAATATTTCCCTCCACTTACTAGAGAGCCGCCTGGAGCATTGAAAAGTTAAATAACTTGGACATGACCATGGCATGACAGTATGTGTCAGATAAAAGACTTGAAAACAGGCCTCTTGACTCTAAGACTAGACCTTTATCCCATATGTCATGCTACTTCATAAATGTGGCTCCAGCTTTGGCAACATCAACAAGGGACAGAGATATGTGGAGTAAGGAAAAAACCTGCTAGATGGCAAGTTAGAAGGAGGCTGGTGGGAAGGACAGGGAGGAAGCCATAGAAAGCAGAGAGATGTTCAAG
Source organism: Trichosurus vulpecula (assembly GCF_011100635.1). Classification (NCBI taxonomy): domain Eukaryota; kingdom Metazoa; phylum Chordata; class Mammalia; order Diprotodontia; family Phalangeridae; genus Trichosurus; species Trichosurus vulpecula. The sequence continues at coordinate 75,173,901 of NC_050581.1, forward strand.
AGAAGTAATTCAGGAATAGCTGCTGAAAAATGAGCCATGAGGACAAGCTAGAGGGTCAGGCCAGTAGGAAACAGAGCCATGGCTGAGATGACAAGGTACCCAGAGTGCAGGTGGTTGGGATGGGACTGATTTCCAGTGAAAAGAGGGGAGCCCTCTAGGGCAGTGAGAGAGACCCGTAGTCTAGCTGGTGGCACTTGGCTTTTCTATTCACCTCCACTACCACTCCCAAGGAGAAGCCATCCTCTTGGAGCCAGTACTCTCTTTTACCTCTTATTGAAAGCTGCAAGTCTCCTTTCCAGATACCAGTGAAAGTAGACCAGTATGAACAAACTTGTTTATTCCTTGTTACTTTAAATTTAGATTTAAAATTTTTTCTTATAAAATGCACTATCCAGTGATTCTTTCTTTGCTTGATTATGTATGCAACCTGGAAGGGACAGAGATCCAAGTTATTGCTATTTTGTAAACAAGATTGTAAAGTCAATCTAGAGTTTGCTATTGCAAACCAGCTAAAATTTTGAAGAAAAATGGTTTTCTCTGGGAATCTAAGAAATACAAGCCAGTATAAGTCCAGAGGCAGGAAAAACAAGTGAGGTCGATAGCCATTTTCCTTCCCCCACAAAGAAGAACACTTGGCTTTCTCTAGAAAGGAAATGAGTTCCCAGCAAAACCAGCCACCTTGAAGGCAAAGCAAGTGAGTGTCTCCCTAGGTCCTCTGCCTCACAAGGAATTGTAGCTGCTTCCTTGCCCACCAGTGCTACCTGGTGGTTGTGTGTAATAAGCTGGATATGAAAGTATACACTTAGCTTGAAAAAATAAATTTCACAAGTACAAAATACAGTACAGTAGATGTGGCTAAACAGTAGTCAGGATGAAAAAGAAATCATGAGGTCTTAAGAGTACAAACCTAACATGAGAAATGTAATATTGCAGTTTAAAAAAACTAATGCAACCTTATGTAAAAGAGCATCAGAGACATTTTTGCCCTTAACAGATACCATCAGCACAATTTCAATTTGTCCTCAAGTCCTGTAGTGCCTGCCACCTGGATATAGGGATTGTATCAGCCAGGCTGTGTGAGCCTGTATTGTTAATGTATTTTTTGCTTGATGAGAAGATCTTTCCCCTCCATTAACAGGCCCATGTGATCTGCTTAAGTCACAAGGAGGCCTAAGTCACATGAGCCTGGCTCACAAGGGTTGTGATGCCCTCTGACCCTGAAGAAGTATATACATACTCGGAGGTTAGCATTTTGCTTTGGGGCTCTCTCATGGGAAATGTTCATATTATGTAGACAAATGAGACTCTGGGTAGCCGTTAAGGAGCACCCCCTCCTTTGAAAACCTGTAGGTTGGTGCTTCTCTCTCTGGTAACTATGTATGTATTGCTATGGACAGACAGTTGGAAGCCCTGTCTGCCGATCTGTGTTATTTGCTCTATTTACATAATTTCTGTTTGTAATTTCTGTTTGTATTTGCTCTGAAGTTCATGAACTAAGTGAATGTTATATATATGTATATATATATAAAATATGTTTGATTAAAGTAAGATTGTTGACCCCTTTTAAGTTGCTTTCCTTTAGAAAAGCAGATCGGAATACCTGTGCTAGCAGCCCTCCTGTATGCTGGTGTTGTTGGTCCTACACCCCCACAGTAGCTGCGAGCAACATCGTTGTTATAGAGCCCTACTTGAATGAGGCATTTACAGAATGCTCATTGGAGGCCGGACAAAGATCTTTCAAAAGTGACAAGATAACAAGATGAAGGACAGCAGAGCTGGGAAAAGAGGAGAAGAAAATGAGCATGAGCCAAGAGGCTTCTCCTTACTCACCTATGTTAAAAAGGTGATTTCCTTCGGTTGTATCTGACTCATGCTGGGATGAAGACGGCAGAAGCGGCAGTGACGTCAGGACGCGGAGATAGGGAAAGGTTTGTCCACTTGCTCCCAAATAAGAAGCCCGTATACCCAAGGCACGGAAATTCAGCAATATCTCCAAAAAGGAACCTCAGGTTCCTTTGCCAAGAAGTCCCTGAACCCGATGGAAAAGGATGTACCGCCTGCCACGCACATGAATCTCAGCAGCTTCTCATGAAGGAAGTGGTATGTTTGTTTTCTGCTGTGTTGAAGATAGGATGGGGGAAGAAGAGGAGAGAGGTAGAGTTGCAGTTTCTAATCCCTAGGGACTTGGGAGTTGGTGTTTTGGGGGCCAAAGATATGACGAATGCTTGCTGTAGAGCGTTAACCCTTTGTTATTTACCTTGCTTTTTGTTTTTAAAATCACCTGTTACTTTGCTTTTGTCATGTATTTCATTTGGTGGTAATTGTGGTAGAAGGTTGTACTGGTAATTAAGGTAGGACTTTTTCACCGTTTTCTCTTTTGGAGCACTTAGGTGATCAAGTGCCTTTGAAGAGTCTGGACTTTGTTTCTTTGATTAAATCCAGGAGTCTTTGATGACCTGCTTACCTCAAGGGAAAGCCTAGTTTACATGGGTTTCAGTCGAATGTCTGTGACAGCGGAAGCTTTTAGGTCACACGGGTTTGAGTTGCATGTTGTGACGCCCTTGGACCCTGAACAGGGTATATAAACTCAGAGGTTGGCGGTTTGCTTTTGGGTCTCACTCATAGAAGGAGCGTTGAAACTCTGGGCAAGCTGTTGTAACTGCCCCCCAGCTTTGCTAGCCCAGACCCATGGGTTCTTCTCTAGTAACTATTGTGATTTAGTCAAATAAGAGGCCTGTCTGTTGAGTCATGTTTATTTACTCTGTTTATATAATGTATGTTTGTAATTTGTTTGCTCCGAAGTTCAGGGTGCTGGCTTTTTCCCCTGAATTTAAGTGAATGATGTATAAATGTGTGATTAAAGTGAGATTGTTAACCCCTTACAGTTACTTTCCTTAGAAAGGCAGTTCAAATAATCTGTGCTGGCAGCTCTTGTGGCTGGTCTTGTTGGGTCTTATGCCCCTAAAGCAGCTGCTAGCCGGATTTTTGTTACAAAGGTCAACAGAAATTCTTCTCTATCAGGCACTGTGGTAAACACTTGAATCCAGAGACAAAAGTGAAACAGTCCTAGCCTTGATTGGGTTTCCAAGCTAATGGGGAAGAAACTACTTACTTACGTAGGTGTTACTCTGTAGTATAGGCCTTGGGGGCCAGGAATGCGGGGAGGGAAAAAAGGGGGTCTTGAAGTCAGCTTAGAGACCTATTCAGTCCCTGTGATAGTCCAGTGCTCCAGACTGGCTGAGAGAACAATGGAGCCTTGATGAGTGATGGAAAAGGGCCTTTGATTGGTGAGACACAATTTGAGAGAGAGGACATGAAGAAAGGCAGGTCAGGAGAAGCTAAGACATACTTCTTAAGGGCTGCGAGCTCCAGGCTTGGGGAGTCCCTGTGACCTGTGCTGAGTATGTCACCTACCACTGACTCAGCACAGGTCACATGGCAGTCCTGAAGGAAAACTAGTGCAGCCTTGGAGGAAGCAGGGTTACATAGGTATTTGTGTGATACATACTAAGTAAATACAGCATAACCTTAGAGAAGGCAGGCCCTTTGAGAAGGACCTGGAAGGTTTCCTGTGAGAGCTTGAGCTTAATCTTGAAGAAAACCAGGATTTCCAAGAGGTGGAAATGAGTAAAGAGATCAGTCCAGATAGAGGAACAGTCAAAGCAAAGACATGGAGACAGGAGATGGGAGCACTCAGTGTGAGGATCAAGAAATAGGCCTGGGTGGCTAGATTGTAGAGGGAGTAGGTTATATGTAAAAAAAAGACTAGGAAGTTAGGATGGGGCCAAGTTTTAAAGAATTTATGTTTGACCTGAGTGCTAATAAGGAACTGGTAGAATTTACTGAGTAGGGGGTAGGAGTAACATACCTTTTCTTTAGAAAAGTCACTTTGATAGCTATGTGATAGATGGATTGGAGCGGGGAGAGTTTTAAGGCAGGGAGAACAGTTAGGAGGTTATTGCAATAGCCAGTTGAAAAGTCACAAGGACACACTCAAGAAAGATATAGAGATAGAAAGGACAGGATTTGACAACTGAATGAATGTCAGTGACAGGGAGGAGTAAAGGATGACCCCAAGTTTGTAAGCCTGGGGACTTCAAGGAAAATGATGTCCTCAACATAGAAAGGAAAAGGGAAGAGTTCTACTTTGGATGGGCTGAGTTTGAGGACTCTATGATTAGAGATGTCCAAAAAGCAACTGGTGATGCAGGATTGGAACCAACAGACCTTAGGCAGAAAACTGCCCTGGGGGAGAGGCAGCAGGTACTCAGCAGGTCAGGCTATGGTCATCACCTTAACCATCACATTCCCTTGGATCTCAATGGAGACAGCCCATCACGCACAGCCCAAGAGTCCAGTCCTAGGAACAGTGCCTCTTGACCACTTTTTCTGCTTCCAGCTCAGCTTCTACCATCAAAGGGGCAACCCTTGTGGAGACAGAACATCTCAACCACTGCTGAGATGCAACAGCCTCTAAAGACCCAAAGAAGAAAGTTCTTGCCACCAAAGTCCAGAGCACTGGCAAATTGTTCAATTTCAGAAATAGATATGGTTTCATCAACAGAAAGGACATCAAAGGATAATGCATTTCCACCTGCTTTTCTATTTGATTTAAACCTAAAACTTCATTTAAAGAAAAGATTATGCCTCCAGAACTTGTTAGAGTCCTTTGCTGAAGCAGGCATTTAATAGATGCTTTTCATTTATTCAAATAGTTGAAGGACAGTCATGGGGAAGAGAGGTTGGACTTGTTCTGCTTGCCTCTGGATGGTTGGCCTAGAAGCCAAGAGCACAAGTTACAGAGAGGCAGGTTTTGACTTAGCTTAAGAAAGAATTGCCTAAACAGTCTGAGCTATCCAAAAGTGGGTTGCCTTGAGGGGATGGAGGTGGGACTAATTAGTTTCTTGTTTCTGTAGGTGTTGGGAGGGTGAATGACTACTTCCTTAGGATGCTATAAATTGGATTGCTGGGCCAGATACTGGTTGCGTTACTGTAGATGGCCTATGTGGTCCCTTTCAACTTAAAATATTGTTCCAGGATTCTGGGAAATAGCTATAGTACAAAAGACACCATGTCCTATATTGACTTTGTATATATTTTGTAATTCACTTATCTGTGTACATAGTATTCACTTTCCCACAAGAGAATGCAAGCTTCTCAAAGACAGGGATAATTTTGTTTCCCCAGCATCCTGCCTATCACAAAGTGAGTGCTGGATAAGTGTTTGTGGAATGAATACAGACTTATTTTTAAGGTATGAACAGGGAAGGATCACTTGTGAAACCATGAGGAAGTTCGAGGCAACAAGGTTGTTCAGTGGATAAAATACTGGGCCTGGAGAGGTATACTCCCACACGGTAAATCCAGAGGAAAGTGGATTTAACCTTAGAGAACACAGGTGGCAATGAGTTAACTCACAGCTGTTGAGGTTCTAGAAGACCTTTTCTCCCATTTGTGGAGTCCTCAGTAAGGTATGAAGGAGCATGCAGTTTTCTGCCAGGTTCCTTATAAAGTCATGAGACTCTTCTCCCCCAGAGTCTAGTTTGTCCTCAATTCCTGAAGAAGATGCTAACAGCAACTGTGAGTCCAGGACCTCTAGAAGAATACCAGAGAACTTCCTATTTTCCAACCTTTTGAAGTTCAAAGACAGATGGAAAGAAACAGAGGCTTTTCTCTTCCCAGATGAGCAATTCCCTCTTAGGGACTTAGTTAGAACTCCTGTACCCCTGAGCTGGCCTGTTACTCAAATTTTGAGATCCCAACTAGCTTGCTATTTTATACAGACTCATGTAAAAGGCTCTTTAACTAATCCCAAATACTTCCTGTTCCTCATCATTTGATTCAATCAATGGCTTTCACTACTTCCAAATTGCTTAAATATTGTGTGTACCTACTTTAACACCTCCAGTTGTTTGACTCAATAGAAGTGTTCTAACGGAGGTAAGGTAGTTAAAGTGGAATGGAGTGACCGTATTCTAATATTCGACACCCTACTCCCTTATGATGGTCAAGTTAGATCAAGAAGGGACTGAGGCTCTGATGACTCACAAAGTCTCCTACAGAAGAAAAAGCCAAAGTCCTAAGGATTTTCCCTAGCCTGATTACCGGGAATAGAAAGGGCCCTCTCTTTCTAAAGGAACTATACCTTAAGCCTTTAGGCTTTAAGTTAAAGGGTGAGCCAGCTGTGCCAAATCTTTAAGAGGTCCATCTTAGCACATCTAGGCTTCAGCTGAAGCCAAAAGCTGACATCAATCCATAAGTAGGCATATATTAAGAAACTACTTAGAGCCTATATAAACCATAAGCTCATTTTCAATGAACCCAGTTATGGTAAAAGCCACAAAAAGTCAAGTGGTAGTAATGCCTATCAGCAGAAACTACACATCTCACCTAGAAACCCACCAGAGCCTATGCACTTGGCAGAGATCAAATGCCTCAGGATGCCAGTTGAAAGGAGGCCCAGCAGGAACAGTGCTGTAACAGTACCAGAGAACATCATTAGGTCAAAACTGTAAGTTTGTCCTGTGTGTCCACTGGCTTACATGTCTACTCTCCCAATCATCATGTATATATTTGAGTGTGTGTGCCTTAGATTTATGGGGGAAATGTTTTATTACTGTTTTTTCCATGCAATTTCATTAAATGCTTTTGCTTTGAATTTAGTTGTATGTCTGACTAGTAAACACATCAGTGAGGGCAGGTGAGTTATAGTTTCTGCATCCAATTGAGTACCTTGGATGTGGGATACCAAATTTGGGAGGATTTACTTAAGAGCTGAGAGGCATTGCCAGGTGATACACAAAGATAGAAAATTAAACAGTTCCTGACCAAGTTTACAATCTACTTGAGATTCAGTTGTGTAGGTCACTTTGTGACCTCATTTGGGGTTTTCTTGGCAAAGGTACTGCAGTGGTTTGCCATTTCCTTCTCCAACTCATTTTACAAATGAGGAAACTGAGTCAGACAGGGTTAAGTGATTTTCCCAGGGTCTGAAGCCACATTTGAACTCAGCAAGATGAGTCTTCCTAACTCCAGGCCCACTATGCCACCTAGCTGCCCCAAATAACATTGATATAAAATATATAGCATAAGAGAAAAAGAGTAACTCCATTTGAACTAATCTAAGAAAATTTGGGGTGGATCAGAAAAGGCTTCATGGAAGAGGTGATGTCTAAGCAGACGGAATAGATTTTGGCAGATGGAGAAGATAAAATATATTCCACTTACAGAGAAACAGCCAACACTCATCCACAGATGAAAGGTGGATTGAAACTGTATTGGGGCAGTGGTTTGTATTTTATCCTATAGACAATAGGGAGCCACAGATATTAAAAATTACTCCTAAGGTCCTTTCCAGCTCTAAAGGTCTATATCCCTTCCAAGTCTGGGGATCAGAGGAAGGCTTCTTGGAGGAGACTGCATTTGAGCTGGGTCTTGAAAGTCGGAATGGGAAAGGTATTTCTAGGGTCTCTTCTAATCTTTTGAGAGACACTTCTCAGTAAATACACCTTAAGCAGCTTCTTAATAAATGAAGATGTGACCTTTTCAATCATCTATTCGGAGTGTCCCGGCTCAGTGTTCTAATCCGGTAAAACTAAGAGATCCAAGAAATGCGCTGGGGCCTCCATAGGTCGTGACTGGACATGACCTTGGGAGTCGTAGGATCTGAATTCGAATGTGACTCACTATCTTACAGCCTGGGTGACCTTGGCCAAGGGCCTTCACCTCTTTGAGCCTGGGGGCCTCCACCATCCAATGCAAGGTATGCCTTCCCAGGTCCCTGGCAGCTTCTAGCGCTACGAGCCTACAATTCGTAGCGCCCTAGAGCAGGTGGTGGGAGGAGGCCGGGCCCGAGCCTCGCCGGAAGCGCGGCCTGGCTGGGCCCAGGCCAAGCCGGAGCTCTCGAAGCCTCCCCCGCCTGCTCTGGACCCAAGCGAAGAAAAGTTTACATACAGAAGGGAGGGCCTCGAGTTAGGCCAAGGAAGGAAAGCTGTTCGAGGATCGCCCACTAAATTCCTCCCCCACCCTGGTCCCGGGTCCTTCGCTCTCGCCCCTCCCCCACAGTGTAGCCCGCCCCTCCCCCATTCAGTCCTGGCTCCCGCTGTCATTTAGGGACCGTCTACAATTCTGCTTCCGTCTGACCTGTAGGAACCGGAGTTTTGTACCGAACCTTCTCATTGGTTAAATCTGAGGTAAGCCCCGCCTATTCCTCCAAAGTGACCAATCCCGAAAGGTTTCAGAGGTCTCCGTGCTTGTGAGGGTCGTCCGGATACTGAGATGCTCGGGTTGATCTGTAGGCCTCAGTGGATTTTTTCCCAAGGTTCTTGGTGCTATCTGACTAGGGAACCCCGGAGACTGGCAGCTTTGGGGTCCTTCTCCGAGCATCTGAAGAGCCCTTGGAATTTCCTGCGCCCCTTTTTCGTTATACCTTCTACGCGTATCTTCAGATGAACGAACTCATTCCGAAAGGTAGTTTGTAGATGGTCCCTAATATTAGGGACGCGGCTCCTTTAAGTGTACAGGTAGCTAAGTCCCTGCCTGTGGAAGAAATCGCTCCTCTGGGGTCCCTACGCCCGAAGTTCGTACCCCGTCGCGTTCCCTGGGGAGGCGAACCAGTCTAGCCAGTGGGGCCGGTGGGACTTCGAAGGCACGGGCGAGAAGGGGAGGGGGAAGGGGAGCCGCGGGAGCGGCGGGGGTGGCGGCGGCGGCGGCGCGCGGGCGCAGGCGGGCGGCGGGGCAGCCCGCGGCTCCCTCCCCCCTCCCCCCGCCCCGCCCCGCGCCGCGCCGCGCCGGGGTCCTGCCGTCTTGGGTCCGGCTGCGCGCGGAGCGGGCTCCGGAGGGAAAGTCCCGAGACAAAGGGAAGCACCGCCGTAGCCACCGACCATCCGGGCATCTTCCGCCTCGATCCGGGACACTTGCCGGGGGCCGCGGCCGTGCTGAGGTGAGGCGACCCCATCTGGGCCGGGTCGGGCCGAGCTGGGCCCGGCGGCAGCGGCAGCAGCAGCCCCGCTTCCCTCCTCCCTCTCCCTCCTCCTTCCTGGCGAGGCCCGGCTCGGCCCCGCTCCCTCCTCTTCTCGGTCCCCGCCTGAGGCTGCGGCCATCGGGCCGGACCTGGCCTGGGAAATGGAGCGGGACTGACCGGGCTTCCGGGCTCTGGAGACCGGCTGGGAGCTGGGACACTTCCCTCTCCGGGGATTGGGCCGGGCTACCTCGGCGCGTCTGTCCGCCTCTGAGAAGGCCGGGGTGGGGGTGGGGGGGCAGTCCGGCCTCGGCTGCCAGCCGCCCTCCTCCATCCATCCCTCCTGGGAATCTCCGAGGCCCCGGAAGGGCCTCTCAAATTAGGTAGACGGGGAGGACGCATTTCTCTCTCCATTCTCGGGGAGGAAGAGTCATCCTAGCTGAGAGATCCCTGACAGAAGGGGCCAAGAGCTCATCTTGTTGAACGCTGCTCTTTTGCAGATAAGGAAACTGAGGCTTAGGGAGGTGAAAGGGACTGGCCCAAGGTCACAAGTCGAGATTGAGTCAGCTCCCTCCCTTGGCCGCCTGATTGTTTGCATTAAGTCCTGTTAGCAGAGAGATGGAGAGACTTTGGAGAGGAATACCCGATGTTTAGGGTTTTTTGAACCGGGAAAGGGGTAGGTAAAAATATTGCAGAGAACTGTCCTCGGAATGTGGTGGCTCTCTTAAAAAAGAGTATTAAAAGGCTTCTCAAAATGTACTCCCTGAAATGTTCAATCATGTCTCTCCAAACACCCTTCCCCCATTCCGTTTTTTCCCCAACAATTTTGATTGATTAATGCCTTTTGGAGTGATGGAACGCTTTAGCACATTACAGGGGTTGTGTGCACTGCTGTGGAACTTTAAGGCCTCCAGAATTGAGTTTTTCCCCAAGTATGGACCCAGTTATCTTATGTTCCGGTAGTAACACTGCAACCAAAATAATAACCACGTGAAACTGTAGTGAGAAGCTAAGGGATAGGTGAATTATAGTCCGAAATCCCCTGTGATATTACTGATATAACTTTAAAAATTATCTAGAGGTAGAGGAAAACTCAATTGGGTTATTTAGCTTCTCAGTCATAGCAGTGTAATTCTGATTGCTCCCTCTTTTGCCCCACCTCCGAAAAGAAAAAGTTAACAAGCTATCATCAAGTCTTTGAAAGGGATACACAGCCAAAATGTGATTGGTTGGATTAAGAGAACATAGGGCACTAATTTTTTAAAAATTTTTTTAATATTCTAATCTCAGGGCTTGATTTTATTATTAACAACTCTTGGGTTTGCTACACAAGTCTTGCCTGATATAGAGCAGAAATTGAGAGAAATTAGCAAGAGGAAAACTGGATTTTATCTCTTCAAAGTAGAATCTCATAGTCTTGGCTATAAACCTTATTACCCCCTGCATACACATGCTTTTTTTAAAGTGCAAACAATTAATTTTTCTCTACCTTTATCCTTGAGTTCTCTTCACTTTTTAAAGAAAAATACCCATTCCCTCTTGCATTCTTGGCAGGGTTTCAGAGATGCTTTGTCCCTTTAGGAAGAGTGAAAGGAAAGTCCAGTTTTCACTTGTGAGAGGGGAAGACAAAGTTGGCAAGAATACAAATGTATAATAAGTCCACCAAAAAAAAGACTTTTACAATTATTTCTTTGGTTTATAGGCTCAGTTATTATTCTTAAACATACAGAAAAATTTGAACAGGACATAGAAATAAGACTGTCAGTCCCTTTTTGGTTGTAGTGGCTTAAGCTCAAAACAAAACATTGCTAAGACTGAAGGTTCTCCTGAAGTATACTAATTCCAGATGATGGGACACATTAAAAAATTTTTTATGTTTTTATTTTTCAGTATCACAGTTAAGGAAGTGGTTGAGTGTTATGGGAGTGATTAGAACAAAGTTGCATTTAAAATGAAGTGAAATTAGAAATTCAGGTCCATAATTTTAACCTTTTTTTTTTTTTTAAATTTAAGCTTTTACTAGACTTAAGGAATGGTGGCTTAAAAACATCTTAAATGTCTCATTAATAGGGAAAATGCTGTTAGAATCTGATGTCAAGAGGGACTTTCTAGGATTTAACTAAGTTTTTTGAATTCATTACAAATTGTTGTGGTTCTATTACAAAAATAGATTACACCCTAGAGTCTTGAATGGTTAGGAGATAGATACTTTAGAATGGTTTCAGTTTCTAGTTCTGAATTGTTAAACAGATGTGCCAGAACTTTGTTTCACTAAGTGATGGATCTCATAGTTACTGTTATGTACGTGAGGGTTATAGAAGGTGTAATGGGAATATGAAGCATTTTAAGTGTGATTCAGGCTGACATGTAAGGATCAAGCTATTATTAGAGAGAATGTAAGGAAGAAACAAAATTGCAACGTTTCAGTTTAACTCAGTGTTACTTAAGGGTGTTTTTACCTTGTCTCTGAACACTTGATAAGGTTTTTGCTCTTTCTTCATGACTTAATTTTTCTGCTTTTAAACTACTAGGAACACTTGGTTAATCAGTTAAGTGCTTAATATCTGAAGTTAGACCAATTTTAAAGTGGAATCTGGTTATTTACAACTATAAGGTAATGTCTAACTTCCCCTGATAAACAGAATCCTAGAATTGGAAGGGACTTTACAGTTATTACGGGTGTACATTTAAGGTCTTTACTAGCATTTCTAAAAAAGCACGAAGCATTTTGTCTAGTATCTAACCAGATATACTAAAGGGTAACAGGTAATTTAGGCTAAGACTAAGGGTTGGAATTGTCCTTGAGAGATTACTTTGTCCAACAACCTCTTGCCTTAGTTCAAGCTACAAATAATTTCCAGAAGAAAAGCTATTATATAATTTGATTTTTTTACATATAAGTAGTTAGGCTTGCATTATACAATAGAAGTAAGTGTTTCTTGCCCATTATACCTGTGGAATCAGAGGCAGTTGTAGCTCTTCCATTCTCTTACTTCTCATAGAAACTAGAGCAGGAAGGGACTTAGAAATCATCTAATCCAATGCTCTCATTTTACAGATAGTGAAATTGAGACCGGTTGAGTGACTGGCTCAAAGTCCTTTGGGTAGTAAGCTGCAAAGCCTGGACTCAACTCAGATCCTTTGATTCCAAAAGTCATTTTTTTTTTGCCTTTTTCCTTCTTTTTCTTCATAATTACACTTTATGCTTGCTTGTAGGCATTGCTATTCCTATTGATAGTACTCATAGCTATAAAGGTTTGACCTCTGCGCAACTAGATAGAACAGTGGTCTGAGAATGAAAAGATCTGTTTTGATTTCTAGTTTTTGCTGGATGACCTTGAACATCACTTCAATCTTTCTATATTTCGTTATCTTTGAACTGTCTGTGTTGGGTTTTTTTTTTCTCCCTTGTCCCCTAGGGACGTTATAAGGGTCAGATGAATTTTTCTAAGTTTGTTGAGCACTCTGAGCTCTTGCAGCACTTTATAGATTAAGGTGGTTCAGGATGATTATTAAAACAGAGATGCTACTGAGTTTGAGGTTTTGCTTTGTTTTTAAGTGAGAACCCTCATTCATGGCCTTTCAGAAGTAATATGGTAACTTCCTTGGTGATGCATTCAGCTATATATTCCCTTCCTTAACTTTCTTTGAATATATTTGTGAGGAAGGTTTTAGGCAGGGCAGAAAAGGAATTGAGCCATACATGGGAAAGAAATGGACTGACTAGAATTCTGGAGGAGTACTGTTTTTTGCTTTTTTTTTTTTTTAATAAAAACATTAAACATGTAATGTATATAAAACACTATGTTACTCATAAAGGAAGATCTAAAAATTACATGATTTTTGTCCTCAAGTAGTTCACAGTATCTTTGTTTTTTGTTTTTGCATTAATTTTTTTTCCTCAGTTACCTATACACAAAAATTTTTAACATTTTTTTTAAGTTTGAGTTCCAAACAATTTGATACAGATTATACATGTGTACTTGTGCAAAACATTTCTATATTAGCCAAGTTGCAAAAGAAGACAAAATTCTAAAAAACAAAACAGAAAAAAAGATGACAACAACAAAGAAAGATTAAAAAAAAATGCCTTAATCAGTGTTCAGACTTAATTCTTTCTCTGGAGGTGGATAGCATTTTTCACCCTAAGTCCTTTGGAATTGTCTTGGATCACTGTATTGATTAGAGTAGCTAAGTTATTTACAGTTAATCTTCATACAGTATTGCTGTTTCTCTGTACGGTGTTCCCCTGGTTCAGCTCACTTCACTTTGCATCAGTTCATGTAAGTCTTTCTAGATTTTTCTGCAGCTATCCTTTTCACCATTTCTTATAGCACAATAGTTAGTATTCCATCACAATCATAGTACAACTTGTTCAGCCATTCCCCAATTGATGGGCATCTCCTCAATTTCCAATTATCGCCACAAAAAGAGCTGCTATAAATATTTTTGTGCATATAAGTCTGGAGGAGTGTTGTTGCTCCAAGCTTGATGTTTTATCATTTGGATGCATTTTTTTTTTATGAAGAGGGAGGGATTAAAAAGCTTCAGGGTAAAGCTCTCAGTCTGTAGTAAACAAACACACACAAGCAAATCCTTGAAACCTAGTTCTTTTGGTAGTTTGTTTGAGGGTCTTTAATTGGAGGGTGTCTTTTCTCTGGTTTTCGTGGACTGATGAGATGTATTTGAGTACCTTTCCATGATGCATTTTTTTGGACTGTTTTGCTGTGTGTTAGCTGGGGGAGTTGTGAAATTCAAGTAATCAGCATTGTTTAGTAGCTTGTCAAGACTGGATTGGGGGAGAGGGGTGGTGTCCATAATTGGGTAGAGAGAAGTAATTTAAGCCCCTACTAAGTGACAGTTTATAATATACGAGGCTTTCATTTTTCTGTACTGGACCTTCCTTCTGTCAGTGTCATTGCCCAAAGTATCATTGTGAGTAATTTTCCCTGGATTCTAGCACCTATCCTGAAGATACATTGTGCTTTACATGGGGCATTTCTTTTCACTAGAGCTGAGTGGGTGGTCTTTAACATTTCATGAGACTTAGAAGTGAATAAAGTAGACAGTTGTACTAATTTATACTACAGAAATGTTACTGCTACCTTTTCTCTGAAGGAAACATCCAAAAACTTGTGACCATATTCCTAAGGATGTTCTCTTAATAGTACATCTAATATAATACTACAATCTAGCTTTTGTTGTCCTACTTTTAAGTGAAAGATTCCTTTGTCTTCATGGTAGTACTTGGTATATATTTGAGTGTACATCTGAGCAGTTCTTTTATAACCACCAGGACACTGACACTCTCAGAGGTTGGTAGGGCTGGTAGTTAGCACTGTTTTATAGATGAGGAAAGTGGGGCTTGGGTTAAGTCACTTCTCTAATCCAATCCTCTCCCCAGCTACATTTCACAGAATATCTTTATGGATTTGACAAATACACAGAGTGCATAGGATGGGAGGAGCTTGAGTTTCATCTTTCCTTTGCCCTCCTCACTTTGTAAAGTGGCTAATGAGAAGGAAAAGATCTGCCAGATGGAGAGAGAGGGCAAGGTATCTGGATAATCTAGTTACTTGTATTTAGTGCCTGTCTCACATCGCAGTTCTCTTTTTCTTCTCTAGGTTTCACCCACAGTTAACAGCCTAAGCTCTTTATTCTTTGAATGTGCTTTTTTTCCCACTCAGCACCTATATTTGAATTCTGGGCCCCAAGACAGGTTTCCCATACTCTTTTTGTTAACTATAAAATAAGCAGTTCTCCTTCTGGACAAGAACTTCATAATGATATGGTTGGTATCTGGGCTATATAACTGCCAAAGTAGTTGCTGCCTGGCCTTAGCAGCTTAGGAGCACACACTGCAAACAGTGGCACAAGTTCCAAATTCATATGATGCCACAGGCCAATATCCATCCCTTCTGTGCTCTGGTCTTTCCAACATCACTCCTTTGCTGTTTTGGCCTTGTCATTACAGTGAGATTGTGCTACTGGCCAGCCTCAATTCTGATGGATTAGATAGGGTTGTATTTATTTGGTGAGCATTTGTTAAATTCGTATTGTGTTGTAAGGCAATGCACTAGGCTCTGGGGTTGGAAGGACAAGATTAAAAACAATCCCTGCTTCAAGGAACTTATATTCCACTCATAAGGGGAAGATTGAGATTTGGGGGATAGGGGTGAGTGTTACAACAGTACTTTTGTGCTTTGACCCTTTAGGAAGGCTGAGAGAGAGAGAGTAACAGGGTAGAGTGAAAAGTCTGGAAATACTGCTTAGAACTACAGGCCAGATATAATGTCTTGATTCTTCTGTGAGATCTTATTTTGGCAACTGCTTTAGTCTTGTCAATGTAGTGAGCACTAATCTCTTCCTAGTGTAGTACAAACAACAAACACTGGGTGGAGTTATCTTGCCAGCTTTTTAGTCTCTTGAGTACTTGATTCCTTTAGTAATCTGTGTTTGCTTTTGGCAAAAGGTAATGGATAAGAATTTTCAGGCATCCTCTGCCTCCCCCCAAAAAAAGTGGTGGTAGGGAGAGGGTATAAAATCAAGTTAGTGCTGAAGACTGTCCTGACCTAACACTATCTCTTTCATATTTGTACTAGAGGGACTTTGAATATGTCTGGAATAGCCCTCAGTAGACTTGCACAGGAGCGAAAAGCTTGGAGAAAAGATCATCCTTTTGTAAGTACAATACAATTTCTGTGTAACATGCAAAATGTGATATAGCTTTTTCTTAATTGAACTACTGGCTAAGAATTGTTTATTCAGGTGTGTGACTGTGCCAAAGTGGTTGGTCTAGTTAATAGGATTTATGTTTCCAGAGCATTTGAAGTGAGATCCTTCAGTTGATGCTTTTGTTTTTGTTTTTTAAACTTAGGGCTTTGTAGCGGTACCTACGAAAAATCCAGATGGCACAATGAATCTCATGAACTGGGAGTGTGCCATTCCAGGGAAGAAAGGGGTAAGATTTCTCAGTAGCTTGCCTTTTTCACCTGTCTCACACTTTAGCAGAAGATGCAAATAGGTCGGAATTGGCCTATGGAATTCGAAGTAAAGTGAAAACTTTCTGATGTAACCTTTTCCAAAACAAACTGGGTGCTTGTTTGTTTTCCTATTTGCTTATACTTTCAAGGTACTGCTAGTGCCCTGACTATCCAATCCACTTAAACTTCTAGGTATTTACATGTAAGTAGGCCAATTTAGGTTCTGATTAGAATACTGACCCAGTAGGGTAATTGAGTGATTTTAATTCCTTTACTAGGCTAGATCACTTTTGTTCCAGTGCTAGAGACTGCAACTTTAATCCTAGACAGCCATCTTCAAGGCTGGTTTAGATGGTGCAGTATAACCTATTCCTGTGCTGGAAGAATAATACAAAATATGTGCTGACAATGGGCTAAGATTGTCATAGCCACATATAGATAGCGTGTCTGCATGTTGGTAACCATGTCACTTTATACTTTTATGGCGTTGAGTAAAAGGCAGCACCATGACACTCAACTGCTAATTTGTTTTCTTCAACAGAATTTCCAGAGTAAGGCTTTGGTTGATAATTTGGAGAAGAGCCTTATAAATGAATAAAATGATTGATCAGAACCTGGAAGGAAAGAGTGCAAGAATTATTTAGCATGAAAGAACTCTGGGGAAATAACAGCATGAGAATTTTTGTTTAAGTATATATGTATTTTAGAAACTGGGGTGTTTTATTTTTTAAATATCTCCTTAGCCTAAGACAAGGCAAAATAGATTTATATAGTTCCAAAAGAGACTTTTGCAGACTTTATGTTCAAAAATAGGAAATAGGAATCTCTTTGCTAGAAGTCTTTGGAACTGAGACAAATGATGGTTTGTCTAGTTCAAATGTTAGCCATGAAGTGACATAATCCTCTGAATTCCATGAAAAGAATCATGGGTATCCTCATTGACTTCAAAATTTGGACTCATTATTTGTTTTAGTCAATCAGCAAACATTATTATTAAATTCCTTTTTTTTTGCCGGGCACCCATCTAGATGGCTGGAGATGATAAAGAAAAAGCATGAAACAATTCCTGCTGTCAGGGAACTTGTAATAACTTGAAATAATTCTGTGATGGTCCACATTTGTGACTCATTTGAACTAAGGAATATGTACTAGATTACCAAAACCTTTTTGACCTAACTGGTCAAAGTAGCTACTTGGGCAGGTCTCTTTGCTAAGGCATATAATGTCAAGAAAGATAGTGCTGCATCCCCAACAAGTCCATTCAACCTTTCTCTTCCCCTCTCCTCCCCCCCAAACTATTTTGAATGGGACCTACTTAGTTAGATTTGTCTTTCCAAAAAGCAGCCTCTTACTCCTTTCTTTTGTGAATAATCATAGGGAGATGTATAAAGTGTCTTTGGCCTTTATTTTGACCTTCTACCATTCAGCCATTCTCTGATATCCTGTTTCCAAGATAAGGCAGATGCATTTCCCAGAGAGAAAGGTGGCAAAGAGTAGTATTTCATAAAGTAAAAATATAGTTGTGGCTTTTGTTTTTTTTTTGTACTAGAACCCTGAAATTCATCTGAATTGGAGCAGGGAACACAGCCTCTTTTTTGACAGCCAAAAATCTCCTACTCACCTAAGATGAGCAACGAAGAACTGTATCTAATTGAAATCATGGGGGAAAACTTGGCTAGCAAAATGTAGCCATGTAGATTGTAATCTTTTATACTCCCTTACCCTTCTTTGCCAAAACACTATTCTTGGGATTTAGAACTATGAAGAACTTTCAAAGACTTAAAAGCCCAGGTTCTTTTTCTTATACTATTGCTTTCAGTACTTCTCTAGATCTCCACCAGATCCCATCATCTGCAAATCCTAATTGTGTTTTTTTTCCCCTAAAGTATAGGTTTGACTTTATTACCCTTTTCCTCAGTAAACTCCAGTAGCCTCCTGTTAACTTCCAGGATCAAATATAAAATCCTTTGGCATTTGAAATTTTTCATTACCTGGTCTGTTCCTCCCTTTCAAGCTGCCTTTCTTTCTATTCTATGATCCAGCCATACTGCCATTTGAACACCACACTCCATGCCTAGAATGCGCCCCCTTCTAACTTCTGATTCTTAGAATCCCTGGATTCCTTTAAGCTTTAGCTCAGACACCACTTACTCTAGAAGGCCTTTCTTGATTCCCTCCAGCTACCAATGCCATCTCCTCTAAGGTTACCTTCTATCTGTTCTGTATTTATCTTGTGTGTGCTGATCTTTATATGTTGTCTTCCCTCTTTGGAATGTAAGCTTCAAGGGCAGGGACTGTTTTTGTTTTTGCATTTGTTTTGTATCCTTAGCCCAGTACCTGGCACATAGCAAGAGCTCTCAGTAAATGCCTGTTGATTAATTGAAATTGTGTACAGGCTCCTGGCTCTTTGTGAGCTCTACTGGTGTATTTATTAGGCAATTTTGTTTAAAGTGACTATATGATACCAGGCAGATCTGGGGTATATAATAGACATCAGTAATCATCCTCCCTATTTTTACTTATCTTACATCAGAGGCAAATGACGTGCCTAACTTTGGTTTAATTCCCTGGCAGACACCATGGGAAGGAGGTTTATTTAAACTGCGGATGCTTTTTAAGGATGATTATCCATCTTCACCACCAAAATGTAAGTACAGTAAAGTCTAAGTAGGCAGGTCTTCTTAACAGTTTCTACTACTGCAGTAACCAAAGGCCTCCTGAGATCATGTGACTGCTGAAGCCGTAGGGCCTACCAAAGGAGAATTATTTAGCTGTTAAGAGAGGCTGAATGTGTAATTTAAATGAATGTGACTAACTTGAGATTCACTCTAATTACTAGCACAAATGCCTCATAGCCAGAGTTTTAACCACAGAAGTCTATGCTCGGTGTGCACTGAGGCTGTCAGGTCTTGGCCTAGAAATTGCAGAACGTTACCTGTTCAAAACAGACCTTTTTGTGTCTGGGGATTTCATTGGCCAGGTTCAGAAGTTCTTTATAATTCATTGTACAAACCTCATTTGTTGTCTTCTGTTGTTCATATCTTGGATAACATATAGTCCTCTAAACAGAGGTTAAGTTTGGGGGAAAGATGCAACCACATTTGAAATTTTTAAGGACCTCAGCATTTTGGTGTAAGATTCATGGCCAGTTGTTTGCAGCAAAAATTGTTGATGTGACTGAATCTTCAGAACTATTTCCTGGAAAATTCTGGAAATTTTCTTGAAAAATGGGTGATTTTAATTCTAAATTGGTGATATATTCCCTACCAATTTAAAACCCAGAATATGGTTTTTTCATTGAACAGATGGGCTTAGATGGCCTTACATCAGGTTGGCCAAGTCCTGTAGTGCCATTGAAGGTTCCATACCTAACCATGTAATCATAGGATGTTTGAATTTTAAAAGGATTTTAGAGATGAAGAAACTGAGAGACAGTAAGTGATTTACCCAAGGTTACACAAAGTAGTAAGGGGCAGAGCCAGGAGTTCAACCGCATTCCAAAATCAGTGTTGTTTTTACTATACCACACTGTGGTCACCATGGTCCCTCTCTGGCTACTTTGGGAAGGTGTACTAGATCACAAAAAACTGGGGTGGGGAAGAGTTCATCTGGGTTCCACTAATCCCCTCAAGAGAAGGGAACAGATGAATGAGATTGCTAATCTGTGTTGTCTCCTTTCCCAGAATCTTTGGACTGCTTTCTAGCTTTGTTCTTCAAATTGGAAAGGAGTTTTTTTTTCTTTTTCCCTCTCTATAGACCATGATCATAGTTTGTAATTTTGTCTTTAAAAGCTGTTAGCATTTTCCTCATAGTTTAGCAAGGGCTCTGTGGATTAACCATTAATTTTGGGATTTTTGTTTTTATTTCTTTTGGGTTACTAAATCTCAAATAGACTCCAGATATGTGAACTACTAGTAGGCCTTAGCTCTAGAAGCTGTACCTATTTCTCACAAAATGCATTGGAACTCTACATTTTAATTCAGCTTGCTATCTTTCCCACCATTATCTAGGTAAATTTGAACCACCATTATTTCACCCAAATGTGTATCCTTCAGGCACAGTGTGCCTGTCCATCTTAGAGGAAGATAAGGATTGGAGGCCAGCAATCACAATTAAACAGGTAGGGAAATCCTCCCAGCTGGATAGTTGGCAAAAAGACTTTTTGTAATCTTGAACAAACCATGACATTGAAGCTACCTTTGCAGAGCGTTAGGTTTTCACTTTTCTAATTTTTTGAAAAGGCTTGACTCAACTTTTCTTGTCTCCTATACAGATCTTGTTAGGAATACAGGAACTTCTAAATGAACCAAATATTCAAGACCCAGCTCAAGCAGAGGCTTACACAATTTACTGGTTAGTAGTTCATTCTAACACTTGTTTTTATTGTATGTAATTTGTTTCTCTTGACTTGTGTGCTTTTGTCAAAAAGCCTGTTCTAAAAAAAAAATGTACCTTGTATAGCAGGGTTGACTATAGAGAGCTAGCTAAAGTTAGTGTGATGTGCTTCACATGAGAATAAGCTGTTTGAATGATTGACTCCAAATCTCCAAATTACCCGTTTATTGTAGAAGAAAGTAACTCTCTTTGGAATTTTGCTTGGAGCCTCTGTAGAAATCTGGGAATAGGCAGAGTACATCAGTTCGTTTGATGGTGGTGAGCAATAGTAATACCAATCTTTTGCCCCCTGTAGACTTTCTTAAATTTAGAGGGAAAGGGACTCCCTTGCTTAGCATATTGACCTACCTACACACCTACCTTGTCATGTAGAAGAGCCAGTGATTGTGCGTAAAAGGGACATTGATGAGGGACAGAATATCTGTATGACCAAAGGGTGCCTGTACAAGTCTCATCTTTTTGTAGACGCAGGATAAAGCCGAGGGGCTTGGGCACTGTCTTTTTGATGATGGCTGTGCAACTTTAGTTCCTCACTTACTTTTTACCTTCTTAATTTGCTAATTAATCTCCTTAGTCATCCTCTCCTTTGACTACATTATATCAGCATTTAATTACAACAGGGTCAGTTTCTACATAATTTGCCACCGTCCTTGGTTGTAGAGCACCAGTGTGATTTATTCAGAATTCCAAATAAGACACTAAACTTATTTTATCAGGCAAAGTGAAAGGAAGAGCACACCTTGTACAGAGGGGTAATCTGCCCAATTTCTGCCTGGGCCAAGGGTTTTGGGATCTTTCCAGTCTGCTTTTACACTTGCAGAGGTATTGAATCTTTACGTCCTCTTTGGGGAGGGCAGGTGATAAGATTTTTCTTAGCGCTCAGTTTTCCATGCCTGTTAAGTTTGAACACCTTTCTATCTTTTTTCCTTCCTACGAGGCCCTGTGTAGATGTTATCTGGGTTTTGGAAGCAGCTAAGACAGAAGGAAGGGAGCAAGGAATATAAGAAAAGCAGCCAATTGTTTCAGCCTTGGTAGGAATGATAGAGTAAAATGCCCCATCACTTAAATGTCCTCCTTGGGAGGAGGTAAGGATGGGTGCATTTTCTTTAGCTAAAATTAGATAAAAGATGTACAAGTACTCATTATAGTGTAAAGCGTTATTCATCCAGATGGAAATGGGGTTGTCACTGATGAATATTGTGACATTAGCCCCCTCCTATTGGGAAACAAAATGACTTTTCTGTGCCTGTGGTCTAACTCTTAGGGCAGTGAGGGAGGGCAGATAAAATTTGTTTAGAATTCACTTTTTGAGGAAAAGATGGAATTTAAGAGTTGAGGTTGACAACCTGGAGTCATGAAAATACTAATAGGATTTGGGAACCTGTTACATGAAAATTCTTGAGTAAAGGGAGTCATGTGAAGGAAGAAAAGTAAATCTCCTTTTTAAAATGGGTCATGGTCCACATTTGGGAACCAGATACAAGTATACTCCTTAAGCAAATACATTATGACATTTTGCAGGTATAGAAATGTCTGGAGAATGAGGTTACTTAGGTAATTTTGCAAGAATATTTACTGTAAGATTCCTTTAAAAATAAGCTCCGTTTTTGTGTTTATTCAATTTATAGAATTTAGAGAGGTAACTATTTAAGATAGTATTTCAGTAGTTGTGGCTCTATTCTAGGGGGAGGCTATAAATTCTGAAGTAGAGCCAGGTGAACACATGACCTTTTATGCGCATGGAACAGGTGAGCTGGGGTAGAAGTAATGCCCACACATCACAGAATGGTGCTCATTCAACTTGGCAAGGGCGTATCTCCTTATAGAAAATCAGCCTTCTTGAGAACACAAACATGTTATTTTTATTTGGAAGTTAAACTTAAACTTGAGTTGCTAGATTTTATTTTAAAGTTGTTAACTTGGAAAACTTGGCCCTCTCGTTATTCTGTTTCATGAAAAGCTAAACTAATCTGTAATTAGTTCTCGGTAATGGGCCTAACTCGGATACTCTTGGCTGTCTTGAAACCGACCCCTTGAAGGGCTAGTACAGCAGTCTGCCAAGTCTCTGGGAAAGGAGGGTCCAAAAAAGTCAATGTGGACGAGTCAGCACTTCGAGGGGCATTTTTGTCTCCTTTGGGTTTGCAGGAAATGTGGGCTTTGTGGTAAAGTTTTGTGCAAAAGAATGAAGACCCCAATTAACGGTTGGATGCCAATTGTTAAAAGAAATAGCATTCAGCATTAACAAAAGTTCTTAGGTTGTGTAGCATCCTTAGAAAAATATTTTGGTTTTGGTTTCATGGGATTTTTGAATCGCATAGTTCTGTAGGAAAGTTGGATAGTAATTCATATTTCCTCCCTCTAATCTAGGAGTTAAAAGCCAGACTGGTATATAGCCAGTATCTTTTACGTGATCAGGGGACTTAGTGCTGGGCAAAATTCTAAGAAAGCCACCTGTTTCTTTGCTTAGGTCCCTTCTGTCAGGAAATTGCTGGGGAGAGAGAGGGAGGAGAGAAGAGAGATACGTTGTATGTATGTGTGCTACTGAACTGACCATGTAGTGGAAAGTCATTGGCGCAAGAGTGTTTCTGCCAGGTAGTAGTAATGCAAGCTTCTTCGTGTCTGTTAGTGAGGTGTTCAGGAAAGAAATTCTGTAAATATTATCTTCCTCAGTCAGTTCCCAAGATGTTTTCTACTTCTTGCAGCAATCTCTTCCTCAGCCAAATATAAAATTCCAGAATTCTAAAGCAGTTAGGACCACAGCATTTATAGACTCAGAACTATACCTCATTTAACAGATAAGGAAATTGAGGTTTCGAGAAATGAAATGAATTGTCCAAGCTTACATAGGCAGTGAGTGTCAGAGGTGAGATTCAAATGCAAGTCCTGTGATTCCAAAGTCAGCCCCCTTTCCACTGCACCATATCAGTTATTTTCATTTATAACTACAATCCAAGATTTTGTGTCTGTTAGTGGTTGTGTAAGTGCTGACCACTTTTCCTTTTGAAAATTAGCAGTATTTGCCACTGCCACTCCAGCACATCCTAAGGGACAGTGGTGGGCTACCTGAGGCCTTGAGGTCCCATGTGGTCTTCTGGGTCCTTGGGTGTGGCCTTTTGACTGAGTCCACATTTTACCGAACAAATCCTTTTATTAAGAGGATTTGTTCTGTGAAGTTTGAATTCAGTCAGAGGGCCACGTATGGCCTTGAGGCATAAGCTTTCTGACCCCTTTCACCATGAAAAAAGAGTTACAAAGGAATACGTAAGAAAAAAGAAATCAAAAGCTATTTGTGGCTTGTCTAAAGAATTAGAAATTAAAGTTAAAGAAGTTACCTAAAATATGTGAATGTTTCTAGAATGAACTTTCAGTGTCATCCAGAATTTTGCTCGTGTTTTCCAGTTGTATACCACTTTCCTAATTCTAATTAATGGTTTTAATTTTTCCTGTCTTTAAACCAATCTACGTATACTATCCTAGATTGTTGTCTTTTGTAATGGAAACCACGAGATCTGAATGGATAAAAACTTGTGTGTGTATGCTAATTGAAAGGGGTGTGTGATTTTGTTAGTGTAAGAAGTGCAGTCACATGTTGGCAAAAAATGCCTTCTTTCCTTCCCATCCTCCCTTTTGCACATGCTCCTGAGAAGGCAGTGCAGAATTGTTTTTATTCCTGCCTGTCTGCTGACATTAACTTTTCTCCTACGTTGTTAACCTACTCAGAGTTCAAATGGTAAGCTCTTCCCAAATCATATCTTGCCTCTCCTATAAAAATGATTGATCCTTCTCACCTACCTTCCCATTCTTGTCATCAGAATTTACTGTTGTCCATTTATAGGTTTCCATTTATAATCAGCTACTGCCCTACCTCTGTCTTAGCTTTTCTTTATATAATAGCTGGCTTTGGAGTTGGAGGACCTAGTTCAGATCTTCCTTCTGTCGTTAAACTACCCACTAGCCAGTCACAACCTCTCTGGGCCTCATTTTCCTCCTCTGTAAAATGAGGAGATTAGATGACCTTTTATGTCCCTTCCAGCTTGATGATTTTATAATTCTGCCTTTCACAGTCCTATAAGGGCATTCACCTACTTCTTATTTCTAAAACAATCTTCATCTAACTTAGCTGTTTCCCTCTGCATTCTTTCCTTGCCCTGGGTTAAGTGTTCTTCCTTCCTGGATTCTGTATACAACCTGTCTGAGATCTACTATGCAAAGCCAAACATTCGTGGTAATAGGAGCTGTTTTATCTAATGTGCCTTTCTTTCTCTTTCTCTCTCTCTCTCTCTTTTTTTTTTTAAACCTCAGCCAAAACAGAGTGGAATATGAGAAAAGGGTTCGAGCACAAGCCAAGAAGTTTGCACCCTCATAAACATCGATCTTGTGGCATCTTAAAAAGGAAGGGATTGGTTTGGCAAGAACTTGTTTACAAAATTTTTGCAAAATCTAATGTTGCTATGTACAATGACTATTCACTTAGGGGAGGGGGTTGTGTGTGTGCCATTTTCCATTTTCGCCACTTGTATACAGTTCTGAATTCGCTGAATTGCCCCCAGTTTTTTCATACAGGGTCTCTTCCTTCAGTCTTTTGTATTTTTGATTGTTATGTAAAACTTGCTTTTATTTTAATATTGATGTCAGTATTTCAACTGCTGTAAAATTATAAACTTTTATACTTCTATAAATTCCCTAGTATCTAGTTTCATTTGCTCTCTGATGCAGGCATGCTTACAAATGTTTAGAACTCTTATTTAGCCTCTAGCTGGCTGTATGAAAAAGGAAGTTCATAACCTCTCCCTTTCCCTACCCTTAATTTGTTTTTCTATCTTTCAGAGACTAGGTTATATTGCTTACAGGCCCCAGAGATCCAAAGTCAGCCAGCATCTTGTTTCTGCATCACTTCCTTGTGTTTATATGGCGTTTTGTCTGTGTTGCTGTTTAGAGTAAATAAACTGTTTATATAAAGGTTTTTGTTTCATTATCTTCTTCATTAAAATGAGTGCAAAGAGGAGGCTTCTAGTTTAGACTTTGTCTTCAAACTAACATAGCCACCCTTCTGTTGCCTACTCTGTAAAGACCTCTGTGTATAGACTTATCTCACTAGCCCTCCAAACTAGGGCCAGCCTGGGAGCATTCCAATAGTTTGTTTGGCTTCTTGGTGACCTAGGAAGCCCTGATTGGCTCTTATACCTTGTCCTTATCCTTTTGTAAATACTGCTATGTTAAAAAATATATATCTGTATGTATAAGGGGTTTTTTCTGTTATTGTTGGGGTTGATTTCTTTTTTTCTTTTCCTCCCTACCTTTGGGGCTGTTCACTATTGGACATATTTTAAACCTGGTTAATCTGAATTGGTTTGAACTCTCCCTTTTAAACATCCAACCAAGTGATTGGTGAATACATGGCCCCTTGCCCTGCAGAAATGCAGGGCTTTAGTGGTTCCAAGAGGCATTTTAATAATTAAGTTCTAAGTATTAAATGCCAGACCAAAACTAAGACTAAGGTTTAACAGAGTGAGAAGACTGGCTATAAAGCAATAACTGAGCAAGTCAGTCTGAAAGCTGCGTGTACCTGGCTAGGGACCCAAACCTAGATTAACCAGATGATAATACACTTGTGCTGTGTACTTTAACTCACTGGTAACAAATGAGCTTTCCTCTTATTGAAAATGGCATCCTTCTACTCCAAAGAGATCTGTTGCGACAGTGGGACGGAGTTGATGGCTTGGATAAGGCTCCCTTTTTAATATATTCGCAAAAGAATCTCAATTCTTGGAAGTGAGCACCGTAGGGTGGAAATCACTGCTTTGTGAAAGGAATGACCTCATTCATCTCTCTGTAGGAAGGATCTGGGGGAGAAAGCAACTCACGATTAGTGCCCTCTCACAGTAACCATACTCTTCCTGTTTCTCTTTGTTTGAAAATGTATTGAATGGCTTTGCAAACAGGTTGGAGGTTTGATCCTAAGCCATATGCTTCTGGTATCAATGGCTGTCTTAGAAATCATTTGCATGTTCCTTATTGCGTGCTCTTGTAGGCAGTCTTTTTCCAGAGATTCCCCTAGAGTAGGCTTTTAAACCATGTAGGTCACAGGCATTCACTCCAGCTGCACGCTTTGCCTCCAGTGGCTCAGTCCACAAGTGAAAGTCTGCACGTGTGTCCAACACATACAGCTGTGGGGCACAGACAGATGCTTTTTCAGCAGGCAGTTAGCTTTCTATGTATCTAGGGAATAACACTTGTACGTGCTTTGTGGTTTCTGTTGCATGAGACTCCAATTGGGCACCTGAATATTGTTTCTGGCACATGCCCTGTAACCCCAGTTGTACGCTGAGAACGTAGTGAATCATAGTCAATAAGCATCTAAAGGGCCTTTTCATTTGGCTCTTAAGCTTCCTGAAATTGTTTTCTATTAAATAAGGTCATTCTAATTTTTAAAATTACCTTTAATTTATTGGAACAGGAGACTTGGGGGGAAGGAGGCCCTTTTTTGCCCTCTCCACCTCCCTCAACCCCAGCTGGTAGAGTATGACTTTGGGGGGATGGGAGAGGAACTGCCAAGCAGTCTCTGCTCCAGACTTTCAATAGCTGGTTTGCTGAGCCTTTGTCAGTCATGAAAAACGACTCTCACATCTGTTCCATGCACTGATATGTGGTGATTGAATTAAGGACTGATGTTTGAGGTGGGCCTTAAAAGAAACATAACTTTAAGGCATCTCAGCAGCTTGGAGTCAAGTCTTACTTTAGCTTTGGCTATCAGATTCTGCCAGTTTTGGCAAAATATGTGTTGGAAGTAGATAGGAATTAAGAGGTGGTGGGGAGCACCCAGTGTTCATTAAAAAAAAAAAAAACATTCCTCCCTGATATTGGGAATGTAGGGATCTTCGTGTTTTAGATTTTCAAGAGCATCAGTGGAATTGACCAGACCTTTTATCAGAGCTGTGAGGATGGAGAGTAACTGATTCCAAGTTAGGGCAACCACTTTTAAGAATTATGTTAAATCCATTGCTCCATATGGAAATAGACCTTTCTTAGATCAGGGTTCTCATATTTAAACAAGTTAGAAACCGAATCTAGCTCTCTAAACCCTCTGATCACCATAACAATTGGACGTGAAGTTGAGCTGTCTGGTGCCCATAGGCAAGGGAGTCATTCATCTGAAACATTGTCAGGCTGGCTCCAGGGACTACCAGACCAGTGTCTAGCTCACATGATATTGCTGACTTCCCCTAAGGAGAACGCTTTCATTGGGAAAAACTAATTGGAAGGAAGATACATGGGCTTCATATGTTCTCCACATAGGGAAAGACTGCTTCTGGCCCAAATTAAACTAAACAGGATATGGAATAATATTTTTATTTTCAAAAACACAATGGTAGGATATTTCCCACCTAAAACCCCTAGGCTAGACACCTTCTAGCACGTCATCATCTAGCACTTGGTTCAATTCAAGGTTAATTTTTAAGACTTTTAGGATTTTCATTCACTTCCAACTCCATTTGAGGTACGAGTGCCTTGTTTGCTTGCTTAATATATTTTGTATTGTTCACTAGTTCCTCAGTTTGATATTTGCAATTTATTTATAATGCAAAGAATATGACATGGGTAATTCAGCTGGATTGTATATTTGTAGCCTGCTCCCAGAATGTCTTATTTTGTAATGACTGAACTAAATCTAGTAATAGTTAAACATGTATATGGTTAATATATATGGAAATACAATATATTTTATAGTTAAAAGTATTCTAAAGTAATTGATGTTTCTAGCAAATTGTAGTGATTTAAGGCTAATGAAATGTTTCTTTTGTACCACAATTCTTGACTTAACAAAGATGTGAATCTTGTAATGCGAGGACTATGAAATATGATCATCCTGTTTTTAAATGTAAGGAAAAAGATTGTGTTCCCAGCATGAGAATCCTATAGTAAGGAATTGTGGGAAATAGGTAACCACTGTATCTGAGAATCCTCTCATTAAAAAATTTCCATAAAATTGACATGTAGGATGTTTCCTTTTCATGCACTGCCCTTGTCGTTCTCCTGGGTGGTAATGAGCTTTGGAAGGTTGAGGCTGGTGTTGGTATCCCTTACCCCAAGGGGCCTTCTCTCATCCATTCGCCTTGGACTCTTAAGTTGCATACTTCAGCACTTGCCTGACCCAGGAATCCTGGGAGGAGCTCCATGGCAAGAAGAGATTTGTTTATGAGGATATAACTCCTCAGTGTCTTAGGGACATCAGCTAAGTTGATACCCCCCTTTTAGGTCTATGCTTCAAAGTCCTTAGGCAGATATAAAACTTGGGGTTAAGTACATATAGTAAACACATTGATTTGCCTTGGTAGGAATCAGCGCAGGATTTAGAGGATTGGTATGTATCACCTCTTTAGGGGAAAGGAGGAATTAGGCAGAGCTAATGGGCATTGGCCCTTCCTTTCAGGATCATAGGATTGTGGATTTAGAGCTGGAAGGGAACTTAGAGGCCATTGAATCCAACTTCTGTATTTAACAGACGGGAAATTGAAACTCAAAGAGGTGAGTTGCAGAGGGTCACACAGTAATAAGCATTTGAGGCGGAATTTGAATTCCAATCTTGTTGGCTCCAGAGCTATTACTCTATTACTCAAACAGGTAAGCTGTTTGAGGTGTTAGACTGTTTCTTGCTCCTGGGCTTTGTTTTTCCTAATGTCCTTCAAAGAAGACTCTCTATGTAGATAGGGCAGAAGGAGCTTTTAGAGAACTACTGGCTAGTCATAGTGTTTAAATTGTCCTTTGGACCTGTGTTATACAAACAAAGTTCAAATATAAGATGTATGATCTAGACACTAATAATGCCCATCTCTACTCTGCTCTTCAGAGTTGTATCAGAAATCATTCCTTTCCTGTAAGAGCTAAGTGATGTCCTTGATATATTCTAGTGAGGTGCTACTGTGGATCTTCACCACCTCAGATAAATGATGTGTAAAGCCTTACATATCAGGTGTTAACCAACACTTTTGCCAGAAGTCCCTTAGCAGATCTGGCTAAACTTCAGGTACTGTTTTTTGTTCAACTTTTCTCTCAAGACAGCATATTTCAGTAGAAGGAATACTGGATTTGGAGTTAAAGAACCTGGATTCAAATTCCAGCTCTGCTATTTACTGCCTGCATGACCCTGGGCAAGTAAGTCATTTCACCTCTTTGAGGATTAGTTTGCTCATCTGTAAAATGAGGGAGTTGGGGTAGATGGCTTCTGAGGTTTCTTCTGTCTTAATTTATTCTCCTAAGAATCATTTCTTGTCATGTGTCAGTCTCCACCTCTGTCATCCCACCCCCTTTTCCTAATTTGGTAGCAATATTTTGCTTTGAGGGCTCCCAGGTAAGCTGTCTAGGTTCATGTAGCCCTTTTGAGGTTCCTTTCAACTGCAGAGTTAAGTGCTAAAAAAAACTCAGTATAGGGTGGGGGGAGAAATGTGGCCTAATTTGATTTCCCGAGTCCCCAATGTAGAAGGGTTTTTGAGTACAGGTTGGGTGGAAGAGAATCTTCATCCTTCACCCTGACACAATAAGTGGTCAGTAAATGTTAATTGATCATTTAACTCCTTTTCTGATAGAACTTGGTAGTTTAAAAAAGTAGAGACTAAGACTAAGCATCCTGAAGGGGTGGATGGCTTTACTGTCATCCTATCTTCTCGGTAGCATGGTCATGAATGAAGACTGTATTAAGAAATAAGCCTGCGGAGAGGCATAAATGGCCGCATTTGGGGAAGATTAAGGGGACCTAGGAGCTTGTGAGGGACACATGATTTAAGGGGGACCAGGGGAGACACAAAGCTGGCTTATAGTTTTTTAAAAGCTGCCGAGTGTGTTATTGGTGATAACCAATCAGCTGAAGGTGGGATGCCTGAACAAGAGCTACTTACTGGGTTTGGGAAGGGTTTTTTGCATATGTTTGGAAGAGGAAGAAGGGAATTGTTTCTAACAGATGGTCAGAAGAGACCCTAGGTCCCCATAGGTGCTACCTATTAAACTGATCTGACTCAGGCAGTAAAAGAATGAAAAGGCACTAAGGATAGTAGACCTACAAGAATTCCCCTCTGGATGCAGGACCTCTTGGCATGCTGTGTTTACACATCTCTTCCAGCCTGGTACATGATAGGCACATATCTCTTGCTGGGGGCGGAGAGGAAGGAGATGGGGAGAATAATGTTAACAACGTGGCATTTGAATGGAGTCTCCCTCCTCAGATAGCTTTTGACCCCTGAAGACCTGCAATGGCAGACCACAAGAAAGGGCATTGCTGGCCTAGTGCATTTCAGAACTTGGTTTCTGAGTGCCCTAGTAAAGACTAGAGTCTGTGTGCATTACACCTTCATCTGAACTCTTCTAAAGGCCATCAAAGCTGATTCAGGAGAAGGATGACTTTTGAGCACCCTGTTCAGGTCTGTCTTTCTAACCCTTTTCAGAGGTGCTAGGCTCAGTTTCTCCTCTGCACCCATCTTCAGTTTTGCTTAATTTAAAGTCGATTTGGAGTTTCAATCTATGCAGATATCCTCACTGCAGGATGAGGGAGAAAATATTCAGGAAAAATGGGCAGTTTTGGGGGTTTGCTGCTCATGAACGTCTTTGTGTCTTGCAATTCTCAATTGCCCATAAACCTGGCTTTCCACTTGTATAATGCCTCCAGTTCCAGATTGTTTCCCTGCCTTAGGGTACCTGATTTCGCAGTAGCATCTATTATTTGTCAGAGGAAGAGAAGCTGAATGTGTGCATCCCTTCTCCTCCCAGCCCACCCCATGCAACTCTTTTGTTATATTTCAAAAGGCAGGAGTGCCAATCTTGAAGTTGTGGGGGAGGATCAGAACAAACACTAATCGCCTGCCCTCCTCTGGGACCAGGCTTGGGCCTGTACCTGAAACATGGCGGCTTGTAGCTGATGCCAGAAAAGACAGTCACATGAATCCAGAATGTGGCACCAGCGATGTGTCTAGCTTGGTGTTGCCATGGCGATGGGCCCAATGATTTGGAGAGAGCAAAGCTGATTTTGACCAGTTCATTCTACAAATTGTGAGAATAGCAGCTTGTGCTTAGTTGCTGTTCCATCTTGCCTTGCAAGGTGCCCACCCACATACCTGGGGTAAGTAGTGTTTTTCCTTGAGTGTGTCGAGAAGAATTCTGGACTCTTGGAGTTGTAAGGGATTTCAGAGGTCACCTAGTCCAACCTGCCACCCACTGTGAGAGGTGTTTGTTCAGTCTGCTCTATTTCTTCATAGCCAAAGCAGACCATCCCATTCCTAGGTTCAGTCCTTCCTTCTGTTGCTGGAATGCAGGCTTTATTTACTGCTAAATAGCTGTTTGCTCTTCTCTTTTTTGTGCCAATTCCTCATTTTGAGTAGATTACTCA
Organism: Trichosurus vulpecula; assembly: GCF_011100635.1. Taxonomy (NCBI): domain Eukaryota; kingdom Metazoa; phylum Chordata; class Mammalia; order Diprotodontia; family Phalangeridae; genus Trichosurus; species Trichosurus vulpecula. The sequence continues at coordinate 75,205,612 of NC_050581.1, forward strand.
TATAAGGTCCTTTCTAGTACCAACAGTCTGTGATCTTGGGTATCTTTGAAGCTGGCCTTCCCAAAGAATGCTCCTCTTGGGTCACTGCACATGTACATGTACGCACATACTTCCAAGATTATCGTGGATGAAGATTCTTTTTTGTTTTTTGTTTTTGTTTTGTTTTTTTGGGGGGGCAGGGCAATTGGGGTTAAGTGACTTGCCCAAGGTCACACAGCTAGCACATGTGTCAGATGTCTTAGGCCAGATTTGAACTCAGGTCCTCCTGACTCCACGGCCGGTGCTCTACTCACTGTGCCACCTAGCTGCCCCCCTGGATGAAGATTCTAAGGGAAAATTTGGATGATGACCCAGAAATTTCCCTCCATGGCATCAGCCTGACTTAGAATGCCTTCAGTCTTCAACTGAAAAAAAGCAATGGGAAATGTGTTTTGGGCATTGATGTCTAAAATCTTGCAATGGTGGGCAGGGGAAAGGTACAGTGCTGGAGACCATGCAACCTGGCTGTTGAATAATGGCCTCATCTGGCAACTTTGATGTCCTCTTTCCTAACACATGGGACATATCAGAGCAGGCTCAATCATTGGAAGTAGCAAAGACATGCTTTGGTTACATTCAACCAAGTACCAGCTTCATCTCTCAAAAGTCCGGAGAGATGCTGTAAAACCATGGCCTAATCTTGTTCAGCCCTCTCCTGGCCTTCAAACTCACCTCTGCCTCTTCCCCTCCTTCAGCAAATCTTCTCATAGGATACCACGTGAAGAGCAGAATTTGAAGTCCCTTCAATCTAAGTACCTTTGATCTCAAGCTGGGGAAAATCTCCTTCTACAGAGGTCGAAATTGAGGCCTGGAGAGATGTAGAGTTTGCCCAAGGTAGCCTAGGCATGGCAAAACCAGGATTCAAATTAATTTTGTCTGATTCTCAACCTAGCCCAACACTTGCATCGTGCTATTCCTCAAAGCTCTAAGGGTCCTAAGCTGTAGTTTCAATATGCCAGAATCTTCCCAGCAGCACAGTACTGTGAAAGGAGGACTAGCAATCAGGAAGTCTGGATTCTGCACCTGACCGTCCCAGGTAGGTTCCATGTGACCTTGGCCAAGGGGCCCCAGTCTCCTATGTAAAATGAGAAGGTTAGACTAAATAACCTCTAAGGGCCCTTCTGGTTCTTTGGTCCATGATGCTGCCTTTGAAAATTTCAGCACCTAAAGAGCAGAGACCAGGGTTTGGAGACTTAATACACAATAACCGACATACTCTGTCTTCCTAGTCAAATTATAACTCCTGAGATTTGTTAGGCAGTAGGGACACAAATTCCAAACAGTTCCAGCCCTCATAGCTTACATTCTATAGGGGAGACAACTTGTAGACAGGTAAGTAAATACAATGTAATTTGAGGGGGGTCACCAGCAGCTGGAGGCTTAGGGAAGGTTTCCTATAGGAGTTCCTTGAATTGAACTTTTGAAAAAAGCTAGGGAATCTTAAAAGTCAGAGGTGAGGGAGGAGCGCCTCCCAGGAATAGGAGACAGACTATGTAAAGGTCTGGAGAGGAGGGATGGAGTGTCATCTGGGGGGAAAGACAAGGAGGCCAGTTTGACTGGACCAAGAGTATATGAAAGGCAGTAATGAGTAATAAGCCTGGAACTAGGGTGGAACCAGTTTGTGAACTGCTTAAAATGCCAAATCATGTAGTTTATTTTTGATCAAATGTTTGATACAGAGCTGTGTGGATGAGAGTATTGAGGCTCTCTTCCCTCATGTAGTACCTCATCTGAAAAATAAAGGGATTGGGCTAGATTACTTAGGTCCTTTCAAACTCTGGCATTCTATGATTGATGAAATATAACATTCAAGGAAGAAAACCTGCCTCCAGCTACTCTTTCTCAGAGCAGTTAATAGGTCCCTGCCCTCCTAGCACAGAGTGAATGTAAATGGTAAATAGTAACTGTTTCTCTTTTGGCCAGGAACCGTGAGGGTCTTCCTCTTCCAGTTTGATTTTTTTTTTATTAACTTCTTAAAGAGGCCTATTCACTGAATGAGCATTACCTCATTCAGAGTGAAAACCTGAAAAGACCTCAGCCTGAAAGGGCCATCTCCAGTAGTCCTGATGAATATCAGGCTATTGGATCCAGATGGTTCGGGAGGAGAAAGTGAGGCTGGTGACCTTGCACAGCTCTCCCTCACTCAAATCAAAGTCACTTGCAAATCATGTCATCATTTCCCTGATGTCATGGTCATCTTCGAGAACGAAGGACAAACACCACAACAACCTCCCTTCCCCCCACCCCCCCCACCCCCCCCCCCCCGAGAAAACATGCAAAAGACTGATTTGTTTGTCCATTGGTTTGCAAATGAGCTTACTGTTTTTTGCTAGGGCCCCCAGCTTCTTGCCTTAACCTTACAAGAAACCTGGCTCTGGTCCCCTACGACCCTGAAAGATGGCAGTTAGGGCTGAGTGGAAAGGACTGGTAATCTGATAATGAAGGCACTAGAGACAACTACTGGCAGTTAATAAAGGGAGCCCTCGGAATAGGGTACCTTCACAGCCTAAGAAATTTCTTCCACTTCCATTTTTCTGGCTCCCCCAGAAACCCACCCCACATCTCTACTGAGCATGATCCAGCTGTCATGCTTGAACAGGCTGCTGATCCCAGACTGATCAGGAGGAAGGATAATGGTTGTGACCACACATCACTGCCTCCATAATGCCCCTCCTTAAAAAAAGTGGGTTGGTTATAAGTCCAAAAATGGGGGCTTTGTTGTTACTCATTTTTCAGTCGTATTCGACTCTTCTTAGTCCCACTTGGGGTTTTCTTGGCAAAAATAGCGGAGTGGTTTGCCATTTTCTTCTCTAGCTCATTTTACAGATGAGGAAACTGAGGCAAACTGGGTTGAAGTGACTTGCTGTGGGTCACACAGCTAGTAAGTGTCTGAGGTTGGATTTGAATTTAGGAAGAGGAGTCTTCCTGACTGTAGTACTGGCACTCTAGCCACTGTGCCACCTAGATGCCCTTGAAGATAGGGGTATCAAGCCACAAATGATTGATTTCTGTCGCACTTTTTTATATGGATTGACAGGCTGGATCACTGTCCCAATGCAATCCCACAGACATTTAAAAGTTTCCTGCCCTTTGAGGGACCCCCTAGGTAGTTTCTGAGGTTCTGTGACCCCATGGGCCCAGGTTCTGATGAGTTGTCCGTAAGGATACTGTCAGAAGGAATAAGAGTTCCCATTCAGAGGCCCTGTGGTTTCTAGAGCACTTTCCCCACAGCCGGAGATAAGCCAGGGCAGGGATTATCATCCCCGTTTTACAGATGAGGAAACAGATCTGGAAAAAAAAATCACAATATTCTCATAGGTATGTCATCTGGTTGTACCCATATCTGAATTAGAATCTCTCCACTAAAGAAGGCCCCATTACTTCCCTGAACAATGACTTTTTTTCCTTTGCTCCGAGTTCTGCTCTCTGGGTTAAAGAATAACTATAATGACAATGATAACAGCTGGTATTTATATAGCACCTACTATGTGCCCCTCACTGTGCTACATGCTTTACAGATTTACAATAATTCTAACCCCTCTTCCCTCTGGCAGCCCTTGGAAGAGTCAAATGCAGCCATCATACTCCCCCTAGAGCCCTGATCCCCATATGGACACGGTCCCCTCACCAGACTCATGCCCACCCTCTCCATGCATTCCGTTTTGTTAATGTACTTTGCAAAACGTACTTGAAACTGATGATCATACTTTAGGTAGGGCCTGATCAAGGCCAAATACAGGAATGAAGAAAGGAAACAAGCATTTATTAAATGCCTACTGTGTGCCAGGCATTGCAGATAAGTGTTTTGCAAATTTTATCTCATTTAATCCTCACAGCGGGGGTGGGGGTGGGGGAATGTGTACGTGGTCTTGTTATCCCTATTTTACAGATGAAGAAACTGAGGCAAACAGAGGCAAAGTGACTTGCCCAAGGTCACACAGCCAGTAAGTGTCTGAGGCCAGATTTGAACTCAGATCTTCCTGACTCCAGGCTCAGTGTTCTATCCACAGAGCCACTTAGCTCTTTCAACTTCATTCTGGATACTGTGACTCTAGAATAACATCAGCCTTTTTTTTGGCTGAAGAGAGTCACACAATCAGTTCATATTGAGCTTGTAATCTACTAAAATCGCCAGATTTTTTTGAGTTAATTACCTCATAGAGCTGATTCATTTTAATCCAAATGTAGGATTTTGTATTTGTCTTAAATTTCCTCTTAATAAATTTGACCCAGGAATCTAGCCTGTTAGAATCACTGTCATCTGAGTTAAATGTTCACAGCTTTCTGCCATTTTCAAATATGATAAACATGCCTTCTGGGCCATCATTCAACTCGTTGATTAAAATGTTGAACCCAGAGCCAGCAACAATCTAGAGGAAGTCTAGAGACTTTCCTCTACCTTGGCATTGACCCATTAACAACTACATTTTGGATATAAGTGTCAGAGCCAGCAGTTGAATCTAGTACTTTTGATGCAATATGACATATTGCCTCTTATCTGCATAATGGACATAACACTTGCCTTGACCAGCTGTCCTATATTACAAATTCAACCACCTTTCCCTTTTTAACCTCTACTCTCCCTATTCCCGCTATCACCATCAGAATAGAGGCTGAGTCAGCATTTGGGCTGCTGCCTGATTTTTCTGTCAAGCTATTGCCTGAATTCTTCTTTGGGCACATACTGTTCTTCCTGGCCATGGGTGCTTTCAATGCCCTCAGGATCCAAAACCTATGCAAACTGTTGTCCCTGGTGCTTCCAGCATTTATGTCCCCGATCCTTCTGACACCTCTCCATCCCTGCCTAGAGACATAGGCCACTCAGACTCCAAGCAGATCTCAACTCATGAACTCCCTGAAAATCTAGGGTCTGCAGCTTCCAAACCTCAACCTTTCCCTATATGCAGGTACCTTCAAGCCCCTCAAACTACCTCCATCCATCTCAGGTACAGAAGATATTCTCACAGCCATTTGAGAAGTCTCTAAAAGGCCCAGAGTTGGGGAAGAAGCTTGGCCACATCCTTATCGATTATTTTTTCCCCTTGTCTACCCTTCAAGTCTGAGGACAACAGACTTAGTATTTGTTCTCCCAGCTGGGTCAGTAGGAGAGTGAGAAACAATGGCCCTTAGTATGTGAGAGAAGTGGCCAGCTGTAGCTAGTCATTGTTATGAATCTAGGAAACATCCAGGAAAGTTCTGATTTTAAAGAAAAGAAAAGGGAACTGTTTGGTAATGTTTTTGCAAAAGCAGTAATTTTTGCCAGGATCAAGAGATCTTAGTGGTGGTAATAAGGTGGTGGAATCTTATCATTAAAAGGAGAGAATACTAGAACTTACAAAGAAGACTCTACAGAGAGCAGGGAGAAGTCCAGTATCAGCTGGTGAAAGTTCAAGGGCATTATTAAATCCCTGATGTGGAATAATGACACTAGTAATCACTGACTCATAATGTCTTATGGTTTGCAAAATTCTTTAGGTATATTATCTTATTTGGTCTTCACAGCAACTCTGTAAGGTAAATGTTGCAGCTATTATCCAGTTCTACAGAAGAGGAAACAGGCTGAGATACTTGACTGGGATCACAGCTATTAAGAGTCTCCAGACAGGATTCAAACCAGGATCTTCAGGTGTCAAACTCTTGGCCCAAAAGCCACCTGCCAAACTCCCTCCAGTGCAGCCTGAACCAGATTAAAATGTAATTAGGAAATGTTTAACAAAATAAAAATAAAACACAGCATAGATAATGTTAATTGGTGGTTTTCTAAGTCAATATGCAGCCAACAGGGATCTCTTTCTATTTTGAGTTTGACATTATACTGGTGAGATCTCTCTGGAAAGAGCATCAGACTTATCAGTTAAGATATAGTTAATAGGCTCAGATTTAGGGCTTGAAAGGATCATAAAGACCATTGAGACTAACTCCTTCATTTATAGATGAGAAAACAGAAAGGTGACTTACCCAACACCTCATAGCTATTTAAAAAAAGTCAGTTTGAACTCTCATGTCCCCTTAACTCCAGGTTTTCAAGACTCTATCTTGTAACCTAGTTGAAAATTCTCTTCTGGGGATGTGGAAAAAATTGAAACACTAATGCATTGTTGGAGTTGTGAACTGGTCAAACCATTCTGGAGAACAATTTGCAACTATGCCCTAAGGTGCGTAAAACTTCATATACTCTTTGGCCCAGCAGTACCACTCCCAAAGAGGTCAAAGAAAAGGGAAAGGGACTTTTTGTACAAAAAACATAGCAGTTCCTTTTGTGGTGGCAAAGAATAGGATGCCCATCAATTGGGGAATGGCTGAACAAATTGTGGCATATGATTGTGATGGAATACTGTTGTGCTGTAAGAAATGATGAGCAGGATAGTTTCAGAAAAAACTTGGGAAGACTTACATGAACTGATGAAAAGTGAAGTGAGCAGAACCAGGAGAACATCGAACACAGTAAATGCAATGATGTAATCAACTGTGAAAGACTAAGCTACTCTGTTCAAGACAACTATCTAAGACAATTCCCAAGGACCTGGGATGGAAATGCTGTCTGCCTCCAGGGAAAGAACTGATGAACTCAGAGTGCAGATTGAAGTTTACTTTTATTACTTTATTTTTCTTGCTTTTCCCCCCCATGTGACTGATAATGGAAATTTTTTTAAAAAGAAAAGAAAATGCTCCTCCGCTACTTATACTTGTAACCTAAAACAAGGTACTTTTTTCTTTCTTCTCTGGAACTTCTCTCCAGAAAAAATTGAATGGGTTGGATTAGATGAACTCTTAACATCCCTTCCAGTTCAGGATCCTTGGTGAGCCAGACAAAACTTGGGGGAGCTATATCGTTGGAGTGGAGTTTGACTGGAACCAGCCCCAGACTGAGGAATGAATGTGGTTCCCAGACCTGCTCACCTGGAGATGATTGGGCTGGGGGTGGGGTGGGGTGAGGGAGAGGTATTAAACCATTTATGGGCTGTTTCATTTTGCATTGGCCTTTTCTATTTGTAATAAAAACGCCTTTGACACCTTTTCTGTGGGTTGAGTGTGCTTTCTGGAATGATTGGGCTATCTGATCAAGATATTTTCCCAGGACTCTGGGTAAGGCATCTTAGCCAGTTACCAGAGAAAATCCTATGCTACACCAGCAATTCAGGTGAACTGCCACCAGATGGATTCCTCCCTTCCCTACCTATGCCAGGCTACAGCGGATGTATATTTAGGGACTCAGAGAAATTAAAGGAATCACTTAAAGCTCCAAGGGAATTTCGGGAATCCTTTATTCCAATTCCCTCATTTTACAGTTGAGAAAACTGAGACTCAGAGAAAGAGGGACTTGCTCAAGGTCACATTGATAGTGATACACTGTGATTCAACCCCCTCATTGTCTGGGCTAGCTCCATCCCCCACCTCAATGAAAAGAGAGATAATGACAAGGATATACTAGATTAATTCTAATAATATAATAATGGTCTCCACATATCTATAACACTTTACAGATTACAAAGTACTTTCCAAAACCCTCGGAAAGTAGATAATATAAAGTATTATCTCATTGTATAGATGGGGAAACTGAGACTTGGACTTCATAGCAACGAGGCCAGTAAATGGCAAGACGTGAACGCAGGTCTTTTCAGTATCCTTTCCATGATATCCTTTGAGGCAACAAGATTTCTGCTGAGCTTATAATCAGGTTGGGGCCCCTAGTGGGCTTCAAAGACCTACTCTGACACTCCTGGATGCGTGACCATGGTTCTCATTTCACTCTAAGCCTCAGTTTCTTTAGCTGTAAAATGGGGGAGATAACACCTTCACTAACCTGAGGGATTGTTGTGAGGAAGCACTTGTGAACCTTAATGTGTTAAAGAAATAAAGGAGTTATTATGGTTCCCCTGAGCCTACCCTTTCCCTCAGTGCACCTTCCTGCTTCCTTCCAGGTCATAGCACCGGGCACTCCATCTGTCAGTATCTGGTGTCTTTAAGGTGTGAGGTCCAATGCCAGGAAGACTGATGAACCAGCAAGAGCCCCTGGTTACTGTCCTGAATTTATTGTGTAATCTTGAAGGAATCACTTGCCCACATTCAGACTCCGTTTCCCCATCTCTGAAATGAGATGTTGGACAAGTTAGTGTCTAAGGGCCCTTTTAGTTCTGACATTGCTTCCTATGATCTTTGAGGCTGATGCCTTCCTGTGTTCTGTGTCTGATGTGGTCTCCTGCCCCTCCCCCTCCCTCTCTCCCACCTCCCCCAGCTCAGACGAGGTCTGCAGCGTCCCCCAGGAGTTCTCCGTTCCCTCCTCCTCCAGCCTCAGGCCTATTTTAGGCCTCTGCATAATCTCCTCATCTCTTTCCCCCCAACGCCATTCCCTTCACCATGGCAACCGGGGACTTGTTTGTTTAAGCAGGTTAGGAGAACCTGCTTGCTGCACAGGGCTGGTGTTTGGGAGAAAGGCAGACAGGAGGAGATGCCGAAGACTCACTCCGTCCTCCAAGGTCAAAAGAGGCAGAGGCAAAAATTATTTATTCCTCTTTCTTGTCCCTTAACCATCCCCATGGGGAGGAGGTGCCGTCCTTTCATTTGAGGTGGAGGTTGGTAAGGATGTGTGCCAATTAGAACCTTTAAGGAAGCCCCACAAGTTAGGGGGTCATGGTTAAACATACCCATAACCTGAGATCTCAAATGTTTCCCAGGCATATTATTGTTAGTAACTTTTCAGTGGTATAGTGGATAGAGCCAAGGAAACTTGGGTTTGAGTCTCTTCTCTACATACTGGCTTTGTAACCTTCCAGATGCCCACTTAACCTTACAGTACCTGAGGCATCTCCCTAGGACAGGACCTTGGCTTTTTTATGTCATGAACCCCTCTGGCAGTCTGATGACATCTTTGAACCTCTTCCCAGAATAGTGAAAAAAATAAAATAGGTAAGATCACAAAGGAAACCCAATTACACTGAAATAAAGATGTTACTTTTCCCCATCTCTTTATGGGTCACAGGCCCCAGGTTAAGAACCCCTCCTCTAAGACTATAAGTTGAAAAGAATGCACTGGCGAGAAGATTCCCCATTGGGAACTCAGGACACTAATGAAATTGCAGGTTGGTCAAAAAGAAAACCTTTTCAGTCAACAACTAAGAAACATTTATTGAGTATCTACTATCTCCTAGGGTTTGTGGTGGTGTGGGAAAAATGGATTTAGTCCCTGCCCTCAAGAGATTCATAGTCTAATGGAAAGATAACAGAGATAGAGACTGGCATAAGGAACTCTCTGGAGAGGAAGCCCCCTCTACCAATACAGGTTACCACCATATAGTCTTAAGAGTTGCCTAGACCAGTGATATCAAGCTCAAATAGAAATGAGGTCACCAAACCATACATAAGGATCCCTACAGGCCACATATTGACTTAGAAAACTAATATAACTAACATTATATTCTATTGTATTTTTATTTTATTCAGTATTTTCCAGTTACATTTTAATCTGGCCTAGGAAGATTAAACAACTTCCCCATAGTTACCAGCCAATGTGATAAGTCAGAGGCCAGATGTTTCTTAGTTCCAAGGTCCAATCTGTCCCCACCATGAAAGCTGCCTTTCATAAAATAATAAGAAAGATAATGCCAAGAAGTATAGTAATATCTATCTTTCCTGGGGGCTCAACATTACACTTCAGACTCCCTTGGGCTCTTATCTCATCTACGATTCATTTCAACAAACATTTATTAGGGGCATTTATCATGTAGCAAGGAACTATGTTAGGCCCTGTGGAGACAAGGACAGATGCCACAAAGACACTGTCCTCAAGGAATTGAAACCTGTTTTGTGCTATGGTATATTGGTGTGCTTTACACCCTGCCACTAGACTGTAACTCATGAAAACAGGGACTATGTCTTATTCACTTCTCTATTTCCCCTACTGTATGGGGACCACCATCTCATAGATGCCTGGTCAGTGTTGGTTAAATTGAACTAGACTCTAGGGGCTGCTGAACCATAGAAGAGGGAGCAATCTTGGTCAGAGTGATCAGTGTAGGTTTTGGAAGGGGGAAGGTCTAAGGTGGAGGCTTGAAGGATGGGAAAGATTCAGAAAAGTGAGTGACCTTCAGCTTCCCAATGAAACTGAGCTCTGTTACAGCAGGGACCAGACTTTTCCAACACTTCTTCCTCTTTTTTTTCCTCTTCCATCTCCTCCTGTCTTCCCAAAAGCAAACTGGACATGCCTCAGTAGCCACTCCGATAACACTGATTTCTTGACAAGCACCCCCATTGTTTTCAGAGTTAATCAGCAGTCATTTAATTCATTGACTGCTATGTGCTAGGCACCTTGCCAGGCACTAGGGATACTAAGATAAAAATGAAATAGTTCTTGCCCTCTAGGAGCTTACAGGCTATCAGGGAAATCAGTTGGTGCATAGATAATGGATCATTTTTAAGCACTATGTGCCAGGGCAGGGATGGGGCCCTCTAGGTCCTCAAGTGCAGCCCTTTAAATCCATTTCAATTTAACATGTGGCCTCGAGGCTGCAGGTTCCCCATCCCTGTGCCAGTCAGTGTGGTAAATGTTGGGGATATAAATACAAGCAAACAAGATGATCCCTGACCTCAAGGAGCTTTCATCCCAATAGAGGAAGACAGAATATAAAGCAGAATTGAAAAACAGGTGGGAACAGGAGGAGAGAGTGCCCTTCTAGGGGCAAGCAGCTGATAAGGAGGTGAGGAAGTCCACTGAGTGAGCTGAGCTTGAGGATAAAGTGAGCTTGGCTGAGACCTCTGATTAGTAAATGCAAAATATGAACAAAGTAATTTGTAGAAGTAATTTGGTAGAGGAGGCATTAGGAGCTGGGAGGAAGGGGATCAGGAAAAGCCATATATGAAGGAGATGGTCGTTGGGCTGAACTTTGAAGGAAGATGATTCCAAAAAGCCAAGGCAAGGCAGGAATTCAGAAGAGGAACCTCCCCTACCTTCCCGTCTGAGATGGGGGGCCTCATGGAGAACCCATTGAAACTGGGTGCCTTTGAGAATTGGAAGATCTCGGACATTTCCCAGCTTTGTGATCTTGGGTAAATCACTTTCTGTCTGATTTTGAAATGGGGATGATAATCTCTATGCTACCTCCTTCAAAGAATTTTTGGGAGGGAAGCTTTTATAAAACTTCAAGGACTGGATAAATTGGAGTTAATATGTATGATTAGGACGAGTACTGAATTTCTCCTTTTTGGACTTGGAACTCTTTGTCCCGACTAAGTCAGAGGACCAGCTAATTTTGCTCTGGAGGTTAGAATATAAAATTGAGAGGCCTTATCCTGATGGCATAACTATTTGGGATAGCAGACATATTTGACATCTTTTTCTGCACCCCTCACCTTCATGTCCAGGCATTTGCCTTATCTTGTTGGGTCTCTCATCTGCCCCTTTATACCTCCCATTCGTCCCTTTCTCTACCCCTCCATTAAGGGTAGGCAACAAGATAGGGATAGAGTTCTGGACCTGGATTCAGGAAGACCTGAGTTCAAATCCCACCTTGGAGACTTACCAGCTGTGTGAACCTGGGCAAGTCACTTAACCTCTGCCTGTCTTAGTTTCCTCATCTATAAAGGGGGAATAATAATAACAGTATGTATCTCCTAGGGTAGTTGTGAGGATTAAAATGAGATAATATTTGTAAAATGTTCTTTGGAAACCTTAAGGTGCTATACAAATGCTAGCCATTATTATTAAATGTTAAATTAAGTTTGAAAGGGCAGCAGTAGCAGGTTTGGGGGAACACAAGGCAGAAATATCTGAGAGGTCTCTCCTTAGATTGGGTGACTGACAAGGACTAGACTGTGAGTCAGGAGACCCAGGTTCTAGGCCAAGTTCTTACAAATGTGGGAAGACCGTAGACATGAGAATCAAAAGACCTAGGTTCAAATCCTGGTTCTGTTGCTTACAGCTGGTGTGACTCTAGGTAAGTCACTTAATTTTTTGGACCTCAGTTTCCTTCTCTGTAAAAGGAGGGAGTTGGACTAGTGACCTTGGATATGCCCTGAATTCTAGTCCTTGCCCTGCCTCAACCTGTTATGTGTCCTTGGAAAAGATACTTGTCTTTGGACCTCTAAGCTTCTTCCTGGGTAATGAGATCATAGTGGCAAAAGTGGTAAAAATAGATGAAAGGCATTATTGTTCTCAAGCAGCATGGAAGAGGCCTATTCCCACACCAGAGAAACCTGTTCTTCCCCTTCTGTCCTGGCCCTTGGCCACTGGCTCCCACCACCCTTGCACTGTCTACAAGAGCTTTGTCCTCCATGGATTTCTGAAAAAAGCCTTCCTAGCTCAGAAGAGAAGGAATTACTGATCAGGGCCTTGGTAGGGTGTCCTATGCATAGGAGAGAATTCTTCCCCTACATGGTGTAGACCTCCACCACCAGTGACCTCCATGTCACAATTCACCCATTATATGGTCATTAATTTGGGTGAAAGTATTGAAACATGTTTGGAGGCAGGAGAAATTGAAGCACAAACGTGGGGGGGGGGGCAGGAGAAGGAGGCCTCATGAGTAGAGTGACAGCTCGCTAATCTGGTATCAGCATGTTGTATGGAAAGGGTCCCGGGGTGGGTGGGATTCAGAAAAGTTTCAACTCTGCTAACTGGAGATACAACCCTAGACAAGCCACTGCCCTTCTCCAAACTCAGTTTCAGGATATCCTGAGAATTGAGTAGGGAAAGACTTCTTAATGAGAGTTAAAAAAAATGCTATAGTTGTATAATGGTAATCCTTTTTTTTACCTACTATGACAACCACCACATGAGACCCCATTCAGCTTTGCTATGTGCTCTTCCCAAACAAAACTATGTATTGCTCCTCTTTCTCCCATCTGTCCCCAATCTATACTGTGCTATTGTGAATCTCAGTCACTGCACACCACCCTACCCCACTCCCCCTTCCATTGGAAAGTATTTTTTTGATGTCTTCTTTTAGTGGGTACTAGGGAATTCCTGGTATGGGGGCTCCCTTCATTGATGCTCAGATGTTACTTATGGTCAAGTGAGTTGCCTCCATCATCTATTTTTTCTTCCTTTATAAGAAAAATATACAGTATTTTTATTCATTCATGAAATCATAGAAAGTTTAGAATTCTAGTCCAACCTCTCACTTTTACATCCATTGGTACATTGTACAGAAAAACCACACAGCATCTCAATTACAGGTTGAAGCCCAATCACTTTGGGTCAAGTACCTGACCAAAGATCACGTAGCTGGTAGGTAACAGAGCTCAGACAAGAACCCAGGTCCTGTGACTTCAAATCCAGTAGTCTTTTCTACTATACAACACTGCTTTTATGTGGCTTAGTAATCTAATATTAGTTGATAAAGGAGTAATGAGCTGGGGGAGTGAGGTAGGGAGAGGACTGAATTGAAATAATACTGCCAAAGATAGAAAAGTCCCACATATTATAGCTCAAAATATTCATAGCAGCACTTTTGTGGTAGCAAAAAAAACTGAAAACAATGCGGATGCCCGTCAATCCCACTGATGACAATTTGTGGCATGTGTCAATGGAATATTTTTGTTCCATAAGACATGGGACAAATGAAAGAAATTTGGAGAAACATGGGAAAATTTACGTGGACTGATACAGAGCAAAGAAAGTAAAACCAAGAAAGCTATGTGCACAAATGATTATGATAATAAAAATGAAAATAACCATTGTAGACTGGGCAGCTGCCTCCGCCAGCATTAGCATCACTTCCTCAGCAGCCACAGGTATTAAAGACTGAGGAAAAAAAGAACCACTGAAGCCTTTCCATCTGACCTGAGGGTGAGTCCTCTCCTATATGTATTGTCTTCCCTATTAGAATGTGAGCTCTTTGAGAAGAGAAACTGTCCCTATCTGTATCTCAGGGCTTAGCACAGCATTTGGTTTATACTAAGTGCTTAATAAATGTTTTTTCATTCATTCCTTCACACTTTTAAACATAACCTTATTCATTCCTTTGGCAAGCTTAATTCCCCCAAAACCTGCTTCTCCTTCTAAATTCACTGTCTATAAGTGACCTCACTCCATATCCAGTCTCCTTTGATCATATATTTTTTGTCTTCTCTTTCTCTCATCTGTTACATTCTACCATGCCCTACACGTTCCACCTTTCTAATATCCCTTGAATCTGTCCTCTCTTTACTCCCGTTGCCACCACCCCAATGTCAGCCCTTATTCCCACCCATCTGGACTATCTTAAGAGTCTTCTAACAAATCTTATGACCTCCAGTCTTCACAAACCGTCCTTCATATTACCGATGTACTTCTCATCTTTAGGTATCTCCAGGTCACTTCTCCAATCAGACTCTTTCAGTGGCTGCCTATTGCCTGTTGAGTAACAGTCAGACTCAATAGCCTGGCACCCAAAGCTGTCCACAGCCTTGTCTTACTCCCCTCCACCTATTCCACAACAAATCGAGGGGGTTAGACCAGACTGGGATACCTTTCAGAGCCAAATTGGACTACTCATTATTCAACAAGTATCTTGTGCAATTTAATTCCGTTTCTCCTTATCTTTGCTCAAACTGTTCTCAATCCTTGCTCTCTGTCTTATGTTCTACTTTCTCCTTCCCTTTCCCCTGACCTTATACATTATTTATATCTTTTATGCACAAAGTAATATACTATTTTCTATGATAGTTATTTGCACTCCTGTCTGTATCTACCTTCTAGGCTATAAGCTTTATGAAGGCAAGAAATCTGTCTTGTTTGAATTTTTTATTTCCCCATCTATCAATCAATCAACAAACATTTATTAAGAGCCTACTATGTGCCAGGTTCTAGAGGCACAAGGACAAAAACAAAAAGAATCCTTACCTTTAAGGAGCTTGCTTTCTATTAGGGGAGACAACGTGTGTGCGTGCAAATATATAGAAAATAAATACATGGTAATTGGGAGGAAGACTAGCATCTGGGGAGATTCAAGAACAGCTTCAAGTAGAGGGTAGTGTTGAGCTGGGGAAATGAGAGGGATTGTGTTCCAGCTAGTGGGGCAGCCAGGGAAAAGGCACAAAGATGAGAGATTTATTATGGTGCGTAAACGATAGTAAGAAAGCCAGTGTAGTTGAATTGTAGAGTGTTTGAATGGAAGTAGTGCAGCCTAGCACATAGCCTAGCCTGTGCATAGCACTTATTTCATACAGGTTTGTTGGATTGAATAAGGTGCTTCCCATTCCCTACATCATTGCCAGACCTACTTGACGCCTTTGCATTTCCACCATGCCTTTGCAAGAAGTCATCTTCTCCTGTCCATCTCTGTCAGTCACTTCCTTCAAAACCCAGATTCAGAGTTCACCCCTGCCAGGAAGTTTTACCAGATGAAGGGATCCCAACAGTTGACTCGTCACCTCAGGGGCTTCCAGCTCACCTGCTGTACAAAGAGCACTGACATCAAGTCACAGAGTGAGCGTGAATTCTGGCTCTTGGCGCTAAGTACCTGTATGCCTTGGGCAAATCCTGTCAGCTGTCTTGGCCTCAGCTTCTTCATCTGTAAAAAATAAGCGGTTAGACTAATGACCTCTAAGATCTCTTCTAGCTCTACATGCATAATCCTACGATCTTTGGAACTGTACTGATAGGTATTTATGCATAGACTGCAAGGATTCTCCGATTGTTGTCCCAAGTATGTATGCCCTGAGTGCAGGGGCCACCCCTTGTCTACACCTCCTAACTGGAAGCTTGTAGCTCAGTTTGAGCACCCACCCTGGTGGTATTGATGATGGCAGCTGTGGACAGTGTGGATGGTATCAACAACCTATAATCTTTCTGCCCTCACTTATCCCCTCCTTGATTGGAATGCCACAACCCCTTAATGGGTTGATTGGGTCTAACCCCCTCCAGGACCAGCCCCATGATAACAGCCAGATTAGAGAAATAGGTCCAGAACTATCCAGCAAATGCTTTATGGCCCATCTTGGGAGCAACTTCCCAAGAAGATGAAAACCATAGGACCTCTTCAGACTTTTCTCTAAGAGAGTGAAAACATCAGGACTCAGGAGACTTAGGTTCTGGCCTTAGGACAGTGAGTCATTTTATAACAGTGAGCAGCTCACTTCTGCCTCATGCTCCTAGTCTGCAAGATGAATCATAGAATTGGCGATTCAGAGTTGAAAAAAAAACCTGAGACCATCTAGGAAAAAAAAAAAACCTTCATTTTACAAATGAGAAAAGTGAGGCTCATTCAATCAAGAAGCACTTGTTAAGGGCCTACTGTGTGTCTGACACTATGCCCTAGCACCTACGCTAGGGATTCAGACAGAAGATCAAACAGTCCCCAGTGTCAGGAGGAGGAGGGACTTATCCAAGGTCACACAGATCTAGGTGTGAGCATTGTCTTCCCTCCCTCCTTTAGAGGGGTTTTCACCAACAACAACAATAGCATTTATATGAATCACTTTACCTGGCATCTCCTTTATCTCACAACCCTTTGAGGTAGGCACTTTTATTATCCCTATTTTACAGATGAGGAAACTGAGGACAAGAGACATTAGGTGACTTTTGCCCAAGAGTCACATAGCAAGTAAATGTCCAAGGTAGAATTTGAACTCAGATCACCTGGATTCCCAAAAGTCCAGCACAATACCCAATACACCAAGCTGTCAGGTTGTTGTGAGCATCAGGTGAGATAATGGATGTGAAAGGAGTTTTGGAAAGTGAAAACCATATATGTGTGAGTGGGTGTTGTGTATATATAATATATAATACATATATACATACATATTAACATATTATTGTATATATTACAAATATTAATGCCTATACATTATATACATATGCATATATAACAATAATCACTCAATCAATAAACATTAAGGGCCTACTATGTGCCAGGGACACAAAAGAAGGCAAAAGGCAGTCCCTGCTCTCAAGGAGGTTACAGTCTAATGGGGAAGACAACATGCAAACAGATACATACAAAGCAAGCTATGTGCAGGATAAGTAGGAAATAATTAACAGAGGGAAGATATTAGAATCCTCCAGTAAAAGATGACATTTTAGTTGGCACTTAAAAGAAGCCAAGGAGGTCAGTAGTTGGACCAGAGGAGGGAGAGCATTCCATATATGGAGGACTGCCCCAGAAAATGCCTGGAGCTGAGAGATAGAGTATCATGTTTGTAGAACAGCCAGGTTACCAGTGTCATTGGATCAAAAAACATAGGGATTAAGGTATAAGAAGAATGGAAAGGTAGGAAGTGGCTAGGCTGTGAAGGGCTTTGAATGCCAAATAGCTCCTGGAAAATTTCGTTTTAAGAAGATCCCTTTGGTGGCTAAGTCCCTTTGGTTTTAGGATGATCCTAACCATAGTCACCTTCTAACTCTGATAGTTGGAGGAAGGAACTCCCACTTGGCAGCCAAAAACCCCTAGGAAGTGGGACTTACGATCCCAGAAACTTTCCAACTGACAAGAAATATTCATCTCTCAGGATTACTTGGTTGCTGGTCATAAATTTGCATTCAAGGAAGAAATACAAAGATAGAACAGGGCAACCAAGGACCTGAGGCTTGGTCCCTCAGTTTCCCTTGCAAGTGCTGCCTGACTCCACAGGAAAGGTTCCACTCTCTCCTACACATCAAATACTGATTAAGCACCTACTGTGTGTACAGCATCGTTAGAGACCTAAAGGAGATACAAAGTCTTCAGAGAAGACAAATTAGAACAATTCAGTTTTGCTCAGTTCAGCAAATGTTTTTTAATTACCTCCTTTTTGATGAGGACTCTACTGAATCCTAAGGAATAAAAACCAAAGATGAAAAGCAGTCTTTGGGGGCACCTAGTTGGTGCAGCAAATAGAGCACTGGCCCTGGAGTCAGGAAGACCTGAGTTCAAATCCAGCCTCATACACTTGCTAGCTGTGTGATCCTGGGCAAGTCACTTAACCCCAATTGCCTCAAAAAAAAGAAAAAAAGCTGTTCTTCTCCTCAAGGAGCTTATGCTTTATTGGAGAATACAATGTATAAATTGGTAATGTACATCCAAGATAATTTGAGAAGTATCAAGTATCAACTAACAAGTCAGAGTATCAGAGAGGGCTTCAATAGGAGGTGTTATCTGTGCTGAGCCTTGAAGGAAGGTAAGGATTCTGGGAGAGGGAGTACATTCCAGGCAAAAGTACAGGGCTAGAAGATGGACTATCCAAAGGTCAGGGAACAGCAAGTTGAACTGGAAGGTAGTTTGTAAGAGGAAATAATATGAAATAAATCAGGAAAGGTAGGTTGGAAACAGACTGTGGAGGGCTTTAAATAACCAACAGAAGATGAGTGAATAAGAGGGACAATGAAGGTGCTTCAGTAGTTTAGAATCAAGGAGGGCTTCAAAGAGGAGGTGATGTTTGACTTGGGCCCTGAAGAATTCATTCATTCTTTAATAACCACTTGTTGAGCTCTGAGCAGAGGCCTGACCCAGGTAATATACAAAAATAAATAAGGCAGGATTACTACTGTTAGTGCACAATCTAGTGATAGATAGAGAGGATTATTACAGGCCAAGATGGAAGAGAGAGAGGAGAAAGCATTCCAGGCATAGAGAACTACATGAGTAGAGATTGGAAACCAGGAAGAGAAAGTATAAGAGGTAGTAAGTACCCCATTTTGACAGGTATTAGGCAGCTAGGTGGCACCATAGTTCATAGAGTAAGGGACCTAGAGTCTCCTGAGTTCAAATCTGGCTTCAGACCCTTATTGGCTATGTGACCCTGGGCAAGTCACTTAACTCTGCCTCAGTTTCCTCATCAGTAAAAATTAGCTGGAGAAGGAAATGGCAAATCACTCCAGTATCTTTGCCAAGAAAACCCCACATGGGGTCACAAAGAGTCAGATATGACTAAAAAAAGTGACTGAACCTCAGGACAGGTAATGAGAGACAGAGCTGGAGAGGGAAGCAACACAGTATGGTAGAAAAGCACTGGATGTAGAATTAGTTTGAATCCTGGTACAGCTGCTATCTACTTGTTGTGAAGTTAGGCAAATTGCTTCAATTCTCTGGGCCTCAATTACTTCATCTTTAAAATGGGACTAGATGGTCTAAAGATTGAACCAGATAATCTCTAAGGTCTCTTTGGCTCTAATTCTATGATCCTGTGACATACACTGGAGTTTAGAACCTAAAGGCCTTTTTCTAGCTCCCTAGCTTCTCATTTCAAGGTCCTGGAAAGTTTGGATCCTCAAACCCAACTGGCAATTTTTGCACCCAAGGAGAGCAACATGAAACTCATCCTCAGTTCATTTGGGGGTGGGGGTGGGCAGTTTTGCCAGGGACCAGAGAATACATTAGCCAACCAGTTCTGGGTTGGGGAACTGGACAAACCTAGGAGAGGAACCTACCCATCACCACCTGGTGGCTTGCTATTTTAACTAGTTATCCTTGCTAACTAGATGCTATGTTCCACCATTTCTATAATTGTTTTATCTTTTATTCTCAAAGAGGACCATGAAATCAGGAAGGTGATGTCATGACTTATAAGTGAATTGGATTTAAGTGAGGTAGGGCTGTGCAAAGTCACTAGCCTTACTGTCTCCTCCAAAGCCATTTGGTTCCAGTGGCAAGATATAGATCAGGTCCTTAAAAAAAACCTAACCTGTAAATCCCAAGATGTCTTTGGAGGTTTCAGCCATCAAAATTTATATTCCTTTGGGTAGAGCACCCACAGGTAAGGGTATGATTCCCTGTATGAACAGAGGGAGAAGAGGGAGGGAGGGAGGAAGGGAAGGAAGGAAGGAAGGACAAATGTTATCAGTGCCATCTACTTTTTGGCATTTTGGTGGCCTGGGTGGTTAAATCCCTAGACACCCTAGTTAGGCTCTGCTCACACTCCCACTTGATTGTCCCTGTCAATCAGACTTGATTCTGTTTCTTGAAGGTTCTGGGTCCCTCTAGGACAGGGCCACATGTTGTTGGGAGCTCTGAGGCCCAGAGACTTAACCCTTCTGGTCCTCTGTGGGGAAGCGCTCTATTTTCTCCATGTTCCCCAACTCCAGTCAGACCAAATCCCACCCTTATGTAGAGGCCTAGCACACATCTCTCCTCTTACAGAAAAGCCTGCCCCAACCAGGTCCAGTCTGTAGGACCCTCTTCCTTCCTTCCTTCTTCAAAAAATTAAAGCCCTTTATTGCAACTGCACAATCTCACACTGGTTTTTTTTTTCTGCAACAATTTCATATGCAAGTGCTGTCTTCTAGCCAGACTATCAGCTCCCCTAGGTCTGCTCTTCCTCTGACTCCCGACACTGTGAACTATCCGAGGGTAGAACTTGGGGCTGTTCTTCCTGGCTCCCCCATTGAGAGCTCCTTTTCTGTGTGTCCCCCCATCCCTTTCTCCAGCCCCTCCCATCAGCCCTGCCTCTAACCCATCAGAGCCCAGGTCTGGACACAGAGATGTGTTAGTCATCTAATTGGCATTCTCCTGTCTCTCATTCTGGTATCCCATGAGGGAGGGAGGGATAGAGAATTTCTTCCCTCCCATCCCCCTACCCCTTCACAGGTGAACAACCCTGGTTTAAATTTACAGATTGTTAGGGAATTTAGAGATCACCTGGTCCAACCATTTCATTTTACAACAGGCTCAGAGAGAGAACACTGCTTACCTAAAGTCACACAGTAAGTTACTGACAAAGTTGGGATTAAAACCCAGGTTTCTGGATTCTTGAGTCCAATGCCCTTTCTACTATGCTGCTCGGTGGTCTCCCCTTCCCCCATAACTAGGTTTAGGCAGCTTGTGGGAGTGGGAGCCAGCTTTTCTTATAGCCACCAAGTAACCTCTCCAATAGATAAAGAATCTTCAAAATCTCTGTTTACATTCTGTCCTTCAACATTTCTTCATGGACAGTCAGATTTGATGAATGGTGCATAAGCACCATGTGGGGAGAGTCTCCCCCAAACCCAGCCCTGACAGCTGAGGGCCCAAGGGAGGGTAGCCTCAGAAGAGAGGGGATGAGGGCTAGGGAATTGTGGATGAGGGGATGGGGGGGGTCAGAGATTACGCATTCTTCTATAGCTACAGCTATTTCTCCATCTGGTGATTCAGTCTTATGAGACACTAAATCATAGAGAGCCATTCCCCCACCCCCCACCCCCAGAGGACCATGTGTAACCAGGCAGTCATTGGGTCCTGCCCTTCCAGCCTTTGGGGCCACATGGCTCCAGTCTCTGGAGCCGCTCAGGACCCTGGGGGCTGCTGGTTCCACCTGAAGACACAGATGGCATACCCAGACCAGACTGACAGGCTAGGCAAATGAGGGCTTTGGGAATCCTGTCTGTCTCTGCCTCCCCTCCCCCTGAGGGAGAAGCTAGGATTGGGCAGCTCTGTCTCCCTGTGGTAGAAACCTGCCTCTCTCCCAAGGACCTCCACAATCTGCAACAGGTGCCAGCACTCAGCCCCCAGGGAGCCAGGCTGCAGCAGGCAGAGGGGAGAGGAGAGAAAAGGAGGGGAGAAAAGGAGGGAAAAGGAAAGAAAAGGAGGGGAGAAGAGAGAGGAGGGGAGAGGAGCTGAGCCGGCACTAGGCACAGCTGGTAGCCTCTGCATCCAGCCTAACAACCCGCCCAAAGGCTAGACACCCACTGTGTTTTCCTTGTGCGCTGAGGAGTGGCGAAAAGTCATGTCAGAAGGAAGGATTCTTGGCAACTGGCTGGCTGGCCTCTGGCTGCCGACATCTCTGCAGTAATTCATTACCCTGAAGTGCGTGTCTCTCTGCTCAAAGAGCCCTCCCCCTTCCCTAGACTCACTTTATAGACTTGGCATTTGCCTGAAGCCTATCCTTGCTTGGATCGACTGGGCATTGCAGCCCTTTAAGGGAGATCAGCGGCAGACCCACTTTAGAGTCCAGGAGACTGAGGCCAGGAGAGGGGAGCATCTGACACAAGGGTAAGTGTACAGACATTCATGGGACTGAGCTCAGTTCAGCCTCAGTCTCCCCTTGGGGGTGGGGAGGGAGGGCTGGAATGCTGCTACTCCACCCTGACTCCCCCCAAAAGCATTAGAGTCCCTACATGGGTGACTCTCCTTTCTAGCCTGGTCAAGAAGTCCTGGGTACTCTTTCTAGGACCTATCCTAGGCTTCAGAAGGTAGATAGGTGGTGGGCAAATGTATCTAGCTGGTTGTGAGGAAACAGGTAGCCAGCATTTAATTCTAACAGAGGTTCCACCAGAATGAACATAAGGGATGGGAATGGGGATCATAGGTCTAGACATCTTTCAGGGACATCTCTGTCCTTTGGGGCAACTGAGCCTAGCCTGCTTTGGGGTTAAGGGCTTGGACAGCCATCCTGGGTCTAAAAATAGGTGTTTCCCTTCATTACTGGGGAAGAGTCCACTGGGATAATTCCAGGAAATGAGTCCCAGAGAGTGATCAATCCCAACCAATGAGACATTAACATTGATAGGATCTGTCCCTGAATGGTGTCCTAGGGCCTGGTTAGAAGGAGCAGTAATCCACCCAGCTGGTCCAGTGCCATCCCTGATAAATCCCAGCTAGTTTTTGATCTGGTCAGCTGTCCCCAGCCTCTAGTGACCAAAGCCAAGCCCAAGAGCTGGGGGGACAGGAGGGGAGGGGAGCAGTCATGTGAGGGTAATTTCTGACCTCCAAACTCTGGATTTTCACAGTAAATAGAGGTGTCAGATGTCCCCTCCAACCTGTAGCAACTGGAGGCACTTTCCAGCCCTCCTCTGCACTCTTCTCCACTCCTCTCCAGAGGCCACCTGGACCTTGGAGGCAGATCCACCCTTGGGCAAGGGTTATCATCCTTTCTATAAGGGCAGCCCCACCCAGGTGATCCAGAGATACTGGTCTCCTTAAAAGCAAAGGGAGTATAGATCCACCACACTTGTGCCCAAATAGTCAGCTAGAGGTCTAACACCTGGAAACCTCTTCTCCCCCTTCCCCATTTGGCACAAAGGGTTCTTAGATAATGGGGGGAGGGGAAGGGAGTCAGGAAGAGAATATCAGCTCTAATGCAGGCAGAAAGCAGTTTCCAGGTTAGACATCTATGTGCTGGAAAGATAATTCATAGCATCATAGCCTTGGAGCTGGAAGGAACTTTAGAGATTCTCCAGTCCAACTCTCATTTACAGGTAAGGAGACTGAGGCCCTAAAGAGAGGGGGAAGTGCCTTGCCTGAGCTCATACAGCTTGTAAATGTCTTGTCAAATCCAGTGCTCATCAGTAAAACACAGCTGCCTCACTTCGATTCAGCACGATGCAGTGCAGTGCAAATCCAACAAACATTTACTGAAGGCCTACTACGTGCAAAGCCTACTATGGGCCAAACGCTGCAGGCCCATGATCTGGATTGGAAGAGAAAAGGGTAGGGAGTCTGGCTTACCCCTCGAACTCACAGATCCTCATGGACCCTGTCGCAGCAGCGCCCAAGTACCCATGGAGTTCACAGAACAGGACCAGGAGTCCCATTCCTTGCGGAGTTAGGGGGTAGGGGAGGGTCGGGGGAAGAGGGAAGGATGTTGCCTTTACTCCATCTTATTGATGGGGAAACTGAGGCTTGTGAGGGGGTGGGGCGGGGTTAGGAGTTAATAAAATGTACCAAAAATGTCTCCTCCCTCCTTTCCAGCTACAGAGGGGAAACTGAGGCCCACTGTGTTATCTAAGCCCCAATTTATCCCCACCCCATCAGGGCACAGGAGGTGGTGGTGAGTCCGAAGACCTCAGCTTACCCCACTTGACACTCCTCCCCAGCCCCTAGATCCTGGATGAGACCCCGCCCCCTACCAGCACCGCCTCTTCTTGGGCTAAGGAAGAGGAGGGCGCCCCTCCTTGCTGTTTTCTCCTCCTCCCTTCCCTGGGAGCGGGGGCAATACTGGGCTCCAGACCTAGCGAGGCTGCAGTGGCGGTAGCGGCAGCAGAAGCAGCAGCAGCAGCAGCAGCAGCAGAGGTGGCGGCAGCGGTGGTGGTGGCTGAGTGCCAAGGCTAGGGGACCGCGACTGTCTGTGTGGTGAGTGGGGCTGATTGCAGGAGCTGGCGAGGGGCTACCCGGGACAGGGGAACCGGCAGGCACCAGCTCTGAAATCTCAGCCCGGGGCAACTCCGGGCTCTGGGTCCCGTTCCGTTGACCCAGAGTACAGGGAGGCCACCTGAGGCACAGAAGTGGCGGAGGCATGGATCTGGAAGTGCCCAAACCTCTGCTGCCCTTCGCTCTCGCCGGCTAGTCAGGGGAAGGTGAGAGACGACCTGGGGCTAAGACCCTTCTTTCCTTTGTTTTTTGGAGTCAGAGGACCAGAGTTCTAATTTTGCTCTGTGACCCAAAGCAAGTCCCATCCCTTTTCTGAGACTCAGTAGCTTCATCCGTGAAATGACAGTGCTGAGCTGAGCGTTCTCTAAAGCCTCTTCTAGCTCAAAATTCTATGGTCCTAGGATCTTTGGTTGGGTGTAGGCACGGAGGAACCACAGTTGAAAGTGGGATTCTTACCTCCCGTCTCATCAGGAAGGGGAACAGGCATCCCATGCCCAGAGATTCCTCTGCCTCTAAGGAAAGGGGGTGGGAATCCAGGCCATGATATGACAGTAGCTAGGATCAAGGCTTCCAGTCCTCTTCTCCCTGCTCCCTACCTCCCCCTCCCCATTTAAGGATTAGAGGAAAAACACCCAGACCAAAAATCACACCCTCACTTCATCCTAACTAGCTACCTGAAATTCCCTTATTAATGCAGCATCCCTTTGTGCTAGGCACTGCCTACTCCTGGCTCCTCTTGTTAAAATGCAAACCCCTCCGAGGAGGGAGAAACCTTGAGGCCGGTCAGAACCTAACAAGAAGCTTATTCTTTGGGATAGGTGGTTCAGGCTCAGAAGGAGGTCTCAGGGGCTTGAGAGAAGAGGGAACTGAAAGGAATATTTTCCAATAGGTTGGGATGGGGGTGAGGGGTGTAGTGGAGAGCACCAATGAAGCACTAGGTTAACCTGTACTATAGCAGGAGATGATTGGGGAAGGAAGGCACCCACTTGAAATTTAAAATTCATGTCTTGGTTCCAACTCCCCAATCCCCACAGCTTCTCTGGTTATACCATCAATATCCCTCTGTCTGCTTCCAGAAGGAAGTAAGCCCCTGATCTCTCCATCACTCCCAGTTCACTGTCCACCACCCATCCTCTGCTCCTGAAAGCCTCTGGTAGGGAACTCAAAGAGAAAGAGCAAAATATCAGGAATATGGTGGGGTGGGGCTAGCTGGACCCACAGAAAAACAGAACATGGGGTTTCCTGGGAAACTCAGAACTGGAAGTCACCTGGACCCTCCCCTATCTCATTTCTGAGAAAGACTGCCCTCCAAATATGGCTGATCAAAGGAACTTTCTCCCCTTTTTGAGGTTCTCAAGGGAAGGTGGGGCCAGATTGGGAGGGCCTTGAATGCCAGGCTGACTTTGGACCTAGGGTTTTCCTAGTGGACACTTGTTCAGGCTAGAGGTGGCACTACCCTGGATACTCTGTAGTTCATCCCCTTAGCCCCATCATTGTGTTTTCCTTGCTGCCCTGGACTTCTGGTGGCTTTCCTTAATTAAGTTCTTCTGTATCCCTCACCTCCTCTGGATCTACATAGAGCTAAAGTATTCTCTTCCCTGGGCTCCACAATCAAGAGTTTAAAGTTTAAAGATAGATTCCCAGAGAATCATAGAGCATTGGAATGGCAAGGGATCTCATATCATCTAGTTCACCCCCTTCATTCTATAAATGAAGAGAGAGTAAGCATTTATATAATGTGCTAGGCACTGTGCTAAGTGCTTCCCCCCCCCTTTTTTTAAACAAATGTTATCTCTATCTCATTTGATCCACATAACAACCCTGAGCGGTAGATGATATTTCCCCACATTTTACAATTGAGGAAACTGAGGCAAGCAGAGGTTACACAATTAGTAAGTATCTGAGGCTATATTTGAATTCAGGTCTTCCCTATTCCAAGGCCTCAAGTTCCATCCACTTCCAGCTGCCTGGTGGGAAAATTAAGGCTCAGAAAAAAGTTTGGGGGGGTGGGGTGGTGCCTTTGTTTTTGTTCAGTTGTGTCCAGCTTTTCATGACCTGATGGATCTTACTGTCCATAGTGTTTTCTTGGCAAAGATACTGGAGTGATTTGCCATTTCCTTCTTCAGTGGATTAAAGCAAACAGAGTTTAAACCACTTGCCCAGAGTCGCACAACTAGCAAGTGTCTGAGGTCAGATTTGAACTCAGGTCTTCCTGACCCCAGGCCCTTCACTCTAGCCACTGAGCCACCCAGCTGCCTCAGGGTGGTGCCTACATGGCTAGGATAGGACTTTAGGTCTTATCTTTTCTTTCAGGGCTCTTTCCCTTGGACCATACTACCCCGAGGTTTTCTTCTACCAATGCCTACCTAACCAGCCTTCTTCTAATTTAATTCCACCAATGTTTACTGAGTGCTGGCTCCTTACAAAGGCCTGTGCTAGGCACCAAGCAAGCCTAGAGAGGAATAAGACTATTTCTGCTCTCATGGAGTTCACATTCTCATAAGAGAATTACAAGGGATTTGGGATTGGTGGTGTGGAGGAAGAAGACCTGAGTCTGCCCCTTATTAACACTATGATTTTTGCCAAAGTCCTTCTCCTTTCTTTTCTCCTCCAAAAAATGAGTTAACTAGGCAATATTCCAGATCCTTACTGTTCTGTCATTCAGTGGTTCTCTGGCATAGACACACGTAGCTGGGTTGTTAGAGTCTATGGCTTGTATCCCTTTGGTTTTTAACTCCACGGGGTCCCTCTCCTTCTGAAGTATTTCAGGCACTCCCTGGAGGCAGCTGGTGTAGTTCTAGTTCCCGCTTTTGCATCCTGTCCCTTCTGTAGTGGGACTAGTCATTTAAAAGTAGCTCTCTTGGACAGCACCTTTCTAACTCAGACTTACCTGGTCCAGTGGCCACTGTTGAGTGAATTTGCTCTTGGATTTGGAGTTGGAGGACCTGAGTTTGAATTTTAGCTCTTCCACTTACTGGTAAATCATTTTCCCTGTTCTAGGCCTCCCCAAATCTTCCTCTCTCAAATGAGAGGACTAGACAACTTTGCATCTCTAAAGTCCTTTCTTCCCCAAGACCTGAAGGCCTTAGAATGATAATAGCCAGCAGTTATATTTCCCTTAAAATTTTGCAAAGGGCTTTGCATGTATAAATCATTTGATCCTTACAACTACCTTGCTATTATTACTCTCATTTTACAGTTGAAGAAACTGAGGCAGAGGGTGGTTAAGTGACTTGCCCAGGGTCACACAGCTAGTGTTTGAGGCATCATTTGAACTCAGAATTTCCAGACTCTTAAGACCCATACTCTGTCTACCTAGCATGACTAAAAGAAGGCCCTCCCTCAAGCGCTACTCCACCCCCCTCAGGTCCCACCAACTCTTTCTTCCACATCCCTGCTTAAGTAATGAAGTAGGGGCTTTTTCATTCTGGATGCCAGGTTGGAGATGCCACTGGATTAAGGTGCCCTTTAAAGTGGGTTCCCTCTTCCATTTCAGCCATGGACTGAAGTTGGCAAGCCCAATGCTGTCGTGTTTCGCTAACTAATGTGGGAGAGAGAGAGAAACGAACTAATTAGCAACAGATAAATCTGGTTTTCTGCCTAAGCTAAGCTGTCCAGAAGCTTCAGCCAATTGGTTGGTCCATTTGGATCTGCTCAAAAGGCTGTTAGCCCATTTTCTTTTCCTTGTCAGGGGCTCTGGAGAAGATAGTTTCTTAAGGGAGGGGCCCTACCTGTCTACTGTCCCTGAGACCTGGGGAAAGGGAGGGTAACTTTCAGAATTGGTATAGACCCCCGGGATTGTGTAGTATGACATTTAGTACCTGAGACTTTAAGAAAACAGCTGTCCAGCATCTTTGACAGAGCATTGGAATGAAGCACCTTAGCCCTACCTGGTCCTGTCCTGACTCAGAATACATCCTCTCAGCAATTATTTCTCTTCTCTGGGGCTCTGTCTTCCCAACCTATCAAACAGCCTGGGGTTAAATGACTTGCCCAGGGTCACACAGCTCGGAAGTGTCTAAGGCTAAGCTATGTGACCTTGGGAAAGTCTCTTCCCCTGAAAGATAAGGGAATTGAACTAGATGATCCCTAAGACCCCTGCTACATATGTCTAATGGTTTATAAATCAGGCTGGCTGATTGACTTGCTTCACAAAAAAAAATTGAAGAATTAGCATAAATTGATAGACATTGCTACTGGCAAGGATGGGAGAGTCAACTCCCTTTTGGTTCCACTCACCCTCCCTTTGACTTTGAAGACCAATGAACTCCTTCCCAGCCACCATTCCCTTATTTGTGTTGTCTTCCCTATTAGAATAGAATGTCAGCTCCTTGAGGGCAGGAACTGTCTCATTTTAATATTTGTATTGCCAGTGCTGAGCACATTGCTTGGTGTATAGAAATCCTTTAAGTGCTTTTTCATACTTTCATTTATTCATTAATTCACTCATTTGCTCATATACCTTATGATCTTTGTAGGAAAGGTGCTGTAGAAATGTCTGCAGCCAGTGCAGTCAGAATTACTAATATTTCGTCTTAAAAACAGACTTGAATCTGACACAGTCTTTCTTTGATGCCTCATCATAGCATGAGTGTGATCCTGGGTTCTTGAAGGCTATGCCAGCAGAGCGTGAGCTAATAGGTTCTACCAAGGTGGAAAGGCTCAGTAGAGTAGAATTATCCAAGGACCAGCCTAGCTAAATCCTTAGAGGCCTATCACCAAAAGGCTGATCACAAAGTAATCCACTGTTAAGGAAGAGATACAGCAACTCCTTCTAAGAGTCGTGAGGTGGTTGTGCTACCCAGTAGCAGAATAAAGACCAAACCCAGGAAATCGCAGATTTTTTGAGGTATGAGCAGGGACATAAGCTCTTGCAAGAGGAGGGGATAGAGCAGAACCTAGGATATAATAACAATAAGAATTGTTTGAGTTTATGCATCATGCCGTAACAGAAAAAACATTGAACTTGGAGTTAGAAGTCTCCCAGGTTCAAATCCTGACTCCATCACCTAATAACCATGTGAACTTGGGCATAAGCTTATCCTTACTAAGCCTCAGTTTTTTTCATTTGTAAAATGAGGCTATGTTACAAGGCTATTAAAGAGAAAGTGCTTTAGAAATGTGAGTTATAGCTATATAAGTGCTTACTTACTTAGAAGATCCTAGGATTTTGAGATGGGAAAGAGAAATGGATGTGGAGAAATGGATGAATATTTACAAAAATATAACTTGCCCAGGTTAACAGAAGAGGAAAGAGGATACTTAAATCACTCTATCTTAGAAAGAGAAATTGAACCAGCCATCAATGACCTCCCTAAGAAAAAATTCCCAGGACCAGATGAATTCAAAAGTGAATTTTACCAAACATTTAAAGAACAATTCCAATACTATATAAACTATTTGGAAAAGACCATGGAGATCACTCAGTCCAACTCCATTCAATTTATGGATGAGAATAGAAGGGACCTAAGGTCACAGAGGTACAGGAATAAGTAACTGGAGGATTTGAACCCTGATCCTGTATATTCTGAAGTCCTCATCATGATGTGAAGGTAATGCTGAGTTCTTAAAGTCTCTATCAGCAGAGTGAAAACTTCCAGGTCCTACCATTCTGGAAAAGTACAGTACTGGTATTCCTAGGCTAGCTGTGTACAGAGAGGCTCATCATAATAAGTCTGGCGATTAGGTGATGAATTCTTTTGCTATGGCAACTCATGGTACAAGGAAAATTACAGATGGTTCTCAGTCTTGAGGGGCCCCTCCCACCTCTGCCTTGACAGTGACAGTGGCAGTGTGCTGGGAAATGAGGCAGAAGGTGCTAAGGATCACAGACCATCTAAGACCGTCTATAAACATTAATTGTTGGTACTTCATAAATAAGACATCCTTGTTGAATGCCCAAAAGATTGGCATGCTCCTGAAGGAACTAAATCCTATCAAACTTGTCATTCTTGCTATAAATGAAATAAGAAGACAAAAGAAAGTTGCAGATAAATGGAGGGATGGCTCACAGACTCTCCTTGAAAGACAAATAAAGAACTTGCCAGAGTTGGTTTTATCATGTATCCAAGGGCAACAGGAAATATATATTTTTTATGGGACACTTGGCCATTATGATTTTCAGTGCTTAAGATGTACATTTGAAAAAAAAAACAAAAAAAAATCCCACCATGAAGACAATGGACTTAACAGTCTGTTGCAAAGGATAAAGATGTAGAAAAATTCTACAAAGTATATGACAGAACCAGGAAGACCTGGGTTCAGGTGCTCTCTTTGGCACATACTGGCTATTTGACCCTGGGCAGGTTCATTAACCTTTCAGTATGCCAGGAACTCTCTGATAATACAGGTTGCAAAGAAGATGTGGACCTGCATTGGTAGAAGGAATTTCATCACTGGGGAATCCCTGATATCAATGAAATCACAGGTTCAGTCTTAACCCCTTATCCCTGTAAGTTAAATATATATATACACACATATGTACATATACATGTATACATATATACACATGTATATATGTGTGTGTGTGTATATATATATATATCTTTAATACTTTGTAACTTCAGTACAAAAGTAGGAATAGGGGAGGGCAGTGAAAAATTTGACTCTGGATCTCAGAAGCCATCTTCTCCAATCCCTTCATTTTACAATTGAGTACAACGAGGCTTAGGGAGGTAAGGTCACATAATTAGTAGGAATCTGAGGTGGGATCTGAAACTAGATCCTCTGATGAAAGGAAAAATACCAAAAGTTAATACTCTATATGGAAAACCCATACCTACATATAATGAATTATTTTCTTCAAGATGAGAGTTAGGAGGCACTGTATATAATGAGTGCTGAATAACACCGGAAAGTGAAATTGGCTATATCTTAACAACTGGATTTCTATATTAGAGCCATTTCCAAATCAGCCATCCTTGTGTAGTCAGATCATCAACTTGTTAGAGCAAAGATCCAAATTAGAGAAAAAGTAAAAATCAGAAGAAATGGCATCCAATTAAAGCAGCTTCAATCTGATCTATTTAAGTGCTCTTGATACCAAAAAATGGGAAATGGACAAAAGAAAAGACATCATCATAGACTAACATCCTTTCCTAAGGACATTTAACTAATGTAAATCAATTGCTACAACAAAGAGGCTGAAAAAGCCTAAAACTACCTCACCCAGAACATACTAGCTCTCCTTTCCAAGTGGAGAGACGTGGCAACCAAGAACAATACCAGTTTAGAAAATAAAAATATTTGTAAAATTATTTAAAGGTGGTTGGTGGAAGATTATGAAAAATATCACCCCACAAAACAGGTGGTGGAGGGAAAAAACAAATTTGTAGAAAGCAAGATGAGAGGCCCAATGAAACCAAATTATCTTGAGAAGATTTAAAAATGAAATTGGAAGAAGGGCAAGAAACAGAGAAGTTTGCCAAGATTTCAGTATCAAATCATTTTCTCCATCAATGAGAATGGAATCACCACATTTCGACTCTAACATTGCTGTCCCTGATGTTATGTATAAGGAAGCCTCAGTAGTACTGGAAGTGACAAAAATGCAGAGATCAGTAGGACTAGATTAAGTGTAGCCAGAGGAAGTTCATACTGGAGTGGTGTACTTGAGGGGAGGATTAGTTCTACAGGAATCTGAAGAAAAGATAACCGAATAAATACTTGGGAAAAATCAAAGATAGCATGACTGCCAGAAAAAAAATATTAAAATGCCAATAACTATTGACCCCATGTGTTTACTTTCTTATCCTTAAAATGTCTTTATAAAAATCTCTATTTTGGGGGAGAATATTATTGACGAAGGCATGAAAGGTGAGGCTTCTGTAGATGGTATCTTATAATAGACTACATCTTGACAGTCATAGAGCTGACTGAAAGGTACAGAGAATGCAAAATCCTCCTGTACTTATTGTTTAGCAACTGTAATAATAATAGTTCATTATAAAACAAAATACAGATACAAAATTAAAAGCCCTTCTATAACAAAAAGTCTTTTATGAATAGGCTAAAAATTGTGCCGGATTTCTTGAAAGCTAAAAGAGAGAACTTCTTTTTATGACCTATTAATGTCAAGTTGAGACATAGAACAGGGAGATATATTCTCACCAAAGTTGTTTGTCAGTGTCATGGTGGAACTCCAGCACAGAATCCAAATGATAAAAAAGAACTCTAGTAGATAGTTTGGTTCCCTAGATGTTCTTATTTACAGCTAACTGCATTGATTGTGTCACTTCTCTGGACATTGCTGAGCTGCCTAAATAAGACATATAATCCCTCAAAAAAGTTAACCTTAAGTCTCCACCAAGGGAAAACCAAGTGGATGAAAAATGCTTGATGTTCAAGGCTCTGATATGCAGTTGGATGGAAAGCCCATATAGCTGATCCTTTAGGTATGCTATTTTAGACAGGTACTGTGGATGGACAGTGAGCTGGGCCCAGATTTGAATAAAAGGAAGAAAATAGGTTGGGTTGTGTTAGGGGAAATGGGGAATTTTATTTTTTACTCTTAGCACAAACAGATTTCTCCTGATTATGGTATGGGATTATAGATCATGGAATACTACAGTGTCCAAAGAATTATCCTGTCTAATGGAGAGATAACATACAAGCAACTCTGTAGAAACAAGACATCTATGGGATATAAATTGCGAAGGAGGGAGTCCTAGAGGGAAGGCAGTGAGATTAAGGAGGATTAGAAAAGGCTTCTTGCGGATGGGGGGATTTAGGCTGGGGTTTGAAGAAATCCAAGGAATACAGGAGGAAGAGATGAGGAGGCACTCTGCTAAGCACTGGGGTTACAAAGAAAGGCAAAAAAAAAGATCTCTGATCTCAAGTAGCTCATAGTCTGATGGAGAAATTTAAAGGGAGGGTCATCCAAAGAGGAGTGGAGAAACATGGTAAGCATAAATAGACTGTAGCCCGTTAGCAACAAAGAATTTCATGCCAGGAGTGGCATAAGAAGGACATCTGAGACTTTGTCCCTGGACTCTCCGGTGAGTGTTCACTTGCAAACTGTCATTCCCCTCTAGGCTATGCTTCTGACTTTTCGTATTTCAACACCATGTCTTACCACAGTCTCACCCTGGAAGCTCCCTCAGCATGTAGGGCCTCCTCACCTCAAATGAAGTTTGAGAAGATCACAAAACTGCTCACTGGGTCTACTACAGATTTCTATTCTATACTCTCAACTGGGCCCTCACTACACCAAGACCTCCCTAATTGTCTCACTATCTCACCACAGCATCTTTTCCAGACCTTTTCATCCTTTCTCCAATCTCTCACAGGTCCACCTACCTCCACCCTCTGAGCTGAGAACTTTGCCTTATATTTTACTGGAAAAAATTCACCAAAAGCTCCCTCTTATCCCATGTTCCTTATCTCACATTGCTCAGGTACCTTCTGTCACTAGAACCTCCACACCTATGTCATATGGGGACCCGGCCCTTCTCCTTACCAAAGCAAGCTCCTCTACATGCACAAATGATCCTATTCTGTCCCATCTGCTCTGGCAGATTGTCCATTCTATCATCTTTTGCTAATCTCTAATTTCTCCCTGACTTCTAGCTGCTTCCCAAGTCTATGTCTTCCCCATCCTCAAAACAACCTTCACTTGATCTGTCCATCCTTGCTAGCTGTTGCCCTATATCTCTCCTCCCTTTTGTGGCTTAACTCTTTAGAGTGGTTTTTCACCTCATCATTCCACTAAAATTGCTCTCTCCAACCTTACTAATGGTCTCTTCTTTGCCAGATCTAATGGTCATTTCTCAGTCTTCATCTTTTTTTAACCTCTCTACAATCTTTGATATTATCAATCATCCTCCTTGATACTCTCTTCTCTCTAGTTTGTGTGGCATTATTCTCTCTCTGTTCTCCTCCTACCAACCGGTCTGACCACTCTATCTCTGTGTCATTTGTTGTGTCTTTTATCCAGGTCATGCTTGCTAATTGTGGGTATTTCCCAAGATTCTGTCCTGAGCCCTCTTCTCTACTCTGTCTATATTATTTCACTCGGTAACCTCATCAGCTCCCATTATTTTATTATCTCTTTGCAGATGAATCATATCTACTTGTCCATCCCTAATCTCTCACTCCATCTCCAACTGCCTACAGAGAACTAGATTTCCTGTAGACATCTTAAACTCAACATGTCCAAAACTGAACTCATTATCTTTTTCCCCAAATCCTCCCCTCTTCCTAATGTTCCTATTACTCTTTCCTTCCTTCCTTTCTCCCTTCCTTCCTCCCTCCATTTCTTCCTTTCTTCCCTCCTTTCCTTCTCTCTCTCTCTCTCTCTCTCTCTCTCTCTCTCTCTCTCTCTCTCTCTCTCTCTCTCTCTCTCTCTTATATCACCTTCTTTCCAACCAAGCTCAAAACCTGGGTATCATCATTGACCCCTCACTCGAACTCACCTCACATACCCAATCTGTTGCCAAATCTTCCGCTTTCTACCTTCATATCATCTCTTGTATACATCCCTGTCTCTTCTAACACTGCCACTACCCTGGTGCAGCCCCTCCTTACCTCACTCCTAGACTATTGCAATAGCCTGGAGGTTGCTCTCCCTGCCTCAGGTCCCCCCACTATAGTCCATTCTACACTCACCTTTCAAACTGATCTTCCTAAAGTACAGGTCTGACTATATCACTCCCCATTCAATAAATTCCAGTGGCTCTTTATTAACTCTGGGATTAAATATAAAATCTTTTGTTTGGCTTTCATGGCCCTTCATAGCTTGGCCCCTTTCTAGTCTTCTCATATCTTTCTCCCCCCCCCCCCCCCCCCCCGCCATATACCCTATGATGTTATGTCTAGTGACCCTGGCCTCCTTGGTGTTCCTTGCACATACCACTCCATCTTCCAAGTCCATGTATTTTCTTATTTATTTATTTTTCAGGGGGAGGGCAGGGCAATTGGGGTTAAGTGACTTGCCCAAGGTCACACAGCTAGTAAGTGTGTCAAGTGTCTGAGGTTGTATTTGAATCCTGACTCCAGGGTCAGTGCTCTACTCACTGGGCCACCTAGCTGCCCCCAAGTCCGTGTATTTTCACTTGCTCTCCTTCAAGCTTAGAACTCTACCTCCTCATCTCTTCCTTCTGTTTTCCTCGGATTCCTTCAAACCTCAAACTAAGTCCCACCTTCTACAAGAAGCCTTTCCTAGTCCTCCTTCATCTTAGTGCCTTCACTCTAGAACTGCCCCTCAACTTATCCTGTATATATCATGTATGTACATAGTTGCTTGCATGTCATCTCTCCATTAGACTGTGAGCTCCTTGAGGGCAGACACTAGCTTTTGCCTTTCTTTATTTCCTCAGGATAGGGGATAGTACCTGGCTTACAGTATGCCCTTAATAAATACTAATTGACTGACCCTGGAACAACCACCTGCTCCTGTGGCCTGCTCACCCTGGAACGTCCCTCCACTTTGCTAGCCCTCTTCTCTCATTGGTAAGTTACTTCTGGGACCTCCATTTTGGGAGTAGCCTAGGTCAGCCACCTTCATTCCCTTCCTGGCCGTGCTTCTGACTTTGTAGACTTTAATACTTTGCTTTCATAGGAGCCTGTTGGAGCCCAACCCTGGCTCCCTTTTGTGTTTTGTCTTCGCTATTAGAATGTAAGGTTCTTGAGGGCATGCACTGTCTTTCTTTTTGACTGCATTAGTATCCCTAATGCTTATCGCAGTTCCTGGCACACACCTTGCCTTGCCTTATCTTGCCTGGAGCCAGGCCTGAGTGTCATTTCCTGACCATTTCTTGACTATGCCTCCTTTATTCCAACCACCCTCCTACACCTCCTACGACTGTAACCATTTGGACTCTGCCACTGGAACCTGGTTCTCTAACAGGTGAGCCTTTGCTTTCCTTCTAGTTCTTCTTCATGTATTGCCTTTCTCCATTTGAATGTAGCTCCTTGAGTTCAAGGACCATCCTGCTTTCTTGTATTTGTGTCCTCAGGACTTAGTACAGTGACTGGTACATAGTAAGTGCTTAACTGCTTTTTCATTCATTCATTACTGAGAAAGATGATAGAGCAGTCTGGTATGGAGGATAATAGATGGACATCCTGTGTTCTCCACTGAAACATATGTAATATTAAGTGATCCAGAGATGGGCTCTGTGGTGGATTTATGAGGGGATATAGATGAGAGTCACCCAGGATGAGCAGTATGATTGGACTGAGGTCAGTTCCATTGAAAAGAGTATCACAGATCCATTGAAATAGCAAAGAACAATTAAATAGTGTTATCCAGATCATTGAAGGAGGCAGTCTCTATGGGCAAAAACATGGACAGAAGTATGAAGACGGATGAGATGCAGAAGTGGAGAGAAGCCAGGGAACTCATTTTCAGAGGGTTTCTAGAATGACAAGACTCTAGATGGAGCAGATTGAAAAGTAGGGAAGATCAGAAGGGAGGGCCTTACCTTGATCCCTGTACAAGATAAGAACAGCATTAACTCAAGTTTGTCTGGGCTGCTGAAAACAGAAGTCCTGCCTGGAGACAGACTGGTAGACCAGTACTTAGCATGGTGATCTGTAAATAGTCAGTGCTTAATCAATGTGTTGAATTGATTTGTTTGAGATATCCAATTAGCTAAAATTGCCAAAAATAGTAATAGCTAGCATTTATACAGCACCTACAACATGTTTAGTACTGTGCTAAGCATTACAAATATTACTTCATTTGATTTTCACGACAACCTTGAGAGGGAGGTGCTACTTTTATCCTCATTTTACAGCTGAGGAAACTGAGATAAACAGAGGTTAAGTGACTTGCCCAGGGTCACACAGCTAGTAAGTATCCAAAGCCAGATTTGGATGTAGGTCTTCCTAAACTACAGGCCCAGTGCTCCATCCACTGCACCACCTAGCCACCAGAAACTGTCAACTCAAATTGGTTCCACTCCCTAGGTTTGGGAAATATGAATATTGTTATCATTATTAGCCTTGTTAATATTAATGGTATTATGAAGAACAGAATGAGAGTGCACCTATATCTGTTTTTCTTGCTTCCCAACCTGCTAGTCTACAGAGAAGGGTACCATATTTTCTTATTTTAGTCTTTTTTTACATGCAGTTTGTTTTCTTATAGACCAAGGAAGACTACTTCTCTCCCCTTGGCCAGATTTTTAGCTTCATTCATTCATCCATTTATTCAAAAAATAATTATTGGACAGCTATTGGGCCCTGTGCTGCCTTGATTGCATCTTGACCTGGATGGAGTTCTAGCCAAGGGAATTGGTCCTCAGCACTATGGGGAATTCCTCCATCTCTTCTGTTTAGTCCTTGTGGACTAGAGGGAGAAAGAAAGACAATTACAGAATAAGTCAGGAAATAAATGAGATTTGGCAGTCTCCGGGTCTGATTGTAGGGGCTATCGATGCGCTAATCAGTACAATTCACCAGGCACTGAATAGGCACCCACTGTATGCAGGACACTGTGCTTGGTACCGGGACTTTAAAGATGAAACCTTGTACAACTCTGGCCACCTCACTGAATCTTGCCACTATGCCACAGGTAATCTTGTCATCTTATCCATCGCTCTCAACTCCAGGTAGGACCTGTGCTGCCAGCATGCTGGTCAAATGAGGTCAAAGGTAGACCCAGTTCTTCCACCATCTAGGGCTTCCTCCCTTCAGGCCTTCCCCCTTTCTTATGCTGTGTAGGCTAATCCCAGACTGTGGCCTTCCCCCTTTCTTATGCTGTGTAGGCTAATCCCAGACTGTGGCCATTGCCGCGTGTCAAGGGTAGATAAATTTAATTCGACAATTCTACAAACATTATAACTGCCTACTCTATAAGCACTGAGAGTGCACAAACAAAAAATAGTTCTCTCCCTCAAGAAGGAAGAAAACAAGCATGTATTAAGTACCTACTATATATCAGGCACTGATATAGGGGTAGTCTTATGTTGAGACAGCTGGTGGTGCCATGGACAGAGCCCTGGGCCTGGAGCCAGGAAGACCTGCCCTCAAATCTGGCCTCAGACACTTCCTAGCTGTGCAACCCTGGATAAGTGACTCAGTTTCCTCAGCTTTAAAATGAGGGTGATAAGAGCATCTACCTCGCAGGATTGGTGAAAGGGCCAAATGAGATGACATTTGTAAAGTGCTCAGCCCAATGCCTGGCACGTGGTCGACGTTATATACATGTTTATTCCCTTCCTTGCCCTCCTCTCCCTTTCCCGCTACGTCGTTTTCTCAGCAGTAGCCTCAGTGTTGGGAAGGGAGCAGGTCCCATCTTTCAGACTTGATTCTGAAAGTGAGAAGTCCAAGGAGATCCTTATAATGATCCCATAATAATACAAACAACAACAACAATCCCTAATGCTCATAAGGAAAGGCATATAGGAGGCACTTGATGTCGAGTTGACTTTCAGACCGTAGCCTAGTACCATTGGTAGTGTATGTCAAGAAATGGCATACAAGAGATCACTGGGCTTGGAGTCAGAAAGGCCTGAGTTCAAATCCCACCTCAGACACTTAACTAGATGTGCTACCCTAGGCAACTTCTTTGTGCCTCAGTTTCTTCATCTGCAAAATGAGGGTTCTGGACTCAATGGCCTCTGAGTCTATGAAATAAAGATGGGCCAGTCCTTTAGGAAGAACAGGAGACACTGGTAACCTTGGGACATTAAAAGGGCCAGAGGAGGATTTCAGGCATGTTGTGTAAGAGAGCTATATACATGAAAGAGGTAAAAGAGACTTTCATAGGATGAAAAGAGGGGCTGGAGTCCACATGCATGCACCTACACTGATGAGCTCATCAATCTATCTCAGTGTATTTAGTGTCCTACAATTTTTTATTTTCTTGGAGGGGGGAAGGCAAGGCAATTGGGGTTAAGCGTCTTGCATCAAGTGTCTGAGGCTGGATTTGAACTCAGGTCCTCCTGACTCCAGAGCTGGTGCTGTACTCACTGCGCCTCCTAGCTGCCCCACTACAATTTTTTTTTACTCTTTCTTAATCCCCCTCTTCCTCCAAACTGTTCTCCCATTGAAAAAATAAAACAAAACCCTTGTAACAAATACACACAGTCAATCCAAACAGATTCCAGCATTGGCCACGTACAAAAAAATACATGCATTATTCTGCATATTGAATCCATCACCTTTCTGTCAGGAAGTAGGTAACATGCTTCAGTGTTGTTGTTCATTTTTCAGTCATGTCTGATTCTACATGACCCCCCTTGGGGTTTTCTTGGCAAAGATACTGGAGTGGTTTACCATTTCCTTCTCCAGCTCAATTTACAAATGAGGAAACTGAGGGAGATAGAGTTAAATGACTTGCCCTGGGTCACACATCTAGTAAGCGTCTTAGGCCAGATTTGAACTCAGGAAGATGAGTCTTTCTGTCTCCAGGCCTGTGTGCTTCAGTCCTGATCCTCTGGAAAAGCAATTGGTCATTGCATTGATCAGAGTTCTGAGTCTCTCTCAATTGTGTGTCTTTATGATGTTGTTATTGGATAAGTTGGTTCTCTTGGTCTCATTTCACATTGCATCAGTTCAGACAAGCCTTCCTAGGTTTCTCTAAAACTGTCCCTTTCATTATTTCTCACAGCACGCTAGCACTCCGTTGTTCATTTACCAAAATACGTTCAACCATTCCCCAACGAATAGGCACCCCCTTAGTTTCTAGTCATCCTACAGTTTTCAGAATGCTTTCACATACATCAGCTCATTTGACCTCACAACAGCCCTATGAGGGAGGGTTTATGCTCTCCATTTTACAGATGAGAAGGCTGAGGCTCAGAGAGATCTAGTAAGTGGGAGGCCTTTCTCTATTCCCAGCCCCATCCTCTGAGAGTTGCCCACTAGCCTAAGGAAAGTGGTTCCAGGAGTGTTTTAAGAATGGTGTGATGAGCCAGGCCTCCTCTGTGAGATGCTGGCATGTCAACAGCTCACAGAGCTCTTGGTCCCCATCAGCCCTTGGCTCAGTGCTACAATGCTGGTGACTCTGAAATATTTTTGGAAGGCAGAACACCAGGGAAGGACAGCCAGAATAGAAGAAATAAGCACAGAATCACGTCCAAGTCCAGAAGGATGATGCTTCTTAGCAGACCATCTTCGTTTGTCCTTCCACTGGAGCTTTCTCCTCTTTCTCTCTCTGTCCATATGTAGCCTCCCTCCCATACTCCTCCACACCTTCTACCCACTCAGAGTCCTTCTGAGAATATGGAGATTGGCAAGGAAACAAAACCAGCAGACCCTTCTAGAAGGGTCACTTTTTCTAGAAGATACCGTTTCTCATGAGCTGCTAGTTCCAGACATAACAGAAGAAACTAGGAACAACAATAACTCTCCCCCTCACCAGTTTGTTTTAAAGCAGTTTCATATCCATCATCTTGTTAGTGTCTTCCCGTAATCTTGTATGTGTGGGGGGAGAGGGTGATGGAAGGGGTGAAATCAGAATAGCTAACATTTGTATGGAGCTTTTAGGCTTAAAACATGCTTTCCATATATTATTTCATTCAATCCTCACAAGTACACACGCACACATATGTGTGTGTGGGTATCTATGTCTATCTGTCTGTCTATTATCTATCTATCTGTTTGTCTATCTAGCTATCCACCTATCCATCTATCATTATCTTCCTTTGACAGATGAGGAGACAGGTCCAGAAGAGGTTAAGTGGCTCGCTCCGCTCATGGCTTGTGAGTGCCAGAGCCACAGTTTAAAGTCAAGTGGGTCTACGCCACACTGCCTAGTTTTAGGTGATAGATCCACAATGTCTCCTTTAAGGGAAACAAGGGATGTTTTTGGGTGTTCATCCTTACGTTTCCAAAGTTGACATGGGAGGGGGGGTAGTTACCTCTAATGATCTTCCAATATAACACCTCCTAGTGTCCCTATCTGGTTTATAATCTTGGGACCGAGGGAGGAATTGACTATGAATCTGGCCTAGGAGAGTACTTTTCCTATTTAGGGTGAGTAGTTTTGCAACCTAGTCAAAAGTGATTGGGGACCATTTCGCCAATCTGTCCCCTGAATCTCTGGACTGGGTGGGAACTTCTGTCTCTCTTTTAACCAGTGTGTTATCAAAAAGCAAGGAAAGGGATCATCCCAGAAATGATCCTCTCGAACCCCAGAGGCACATTTTTTTTCAAGAAGAATCACAGAAACGAGGATCTTCCATCTTCTCCGTGCTGTTCTCCCTTGGTACCAGTGGAATTCGAAAGCTTCGGAAGCGTTTTAATAAGTGATTTCTTTCTGGGAATCAAGGGCGGAGCATTGGGTGAAAGGACCATGGTTGAGGACCTCTTGCAGCTCTGAAGTGATTGCAGGCCAGCTGGGTACTCACTGAGCTCTGAATGGAAATCAGAGCCTAGCTAGCCCCTCCCCTCCCAGAGACCCATCATCCAGATGTGCTTTTGATCCTGGAAATAGAGGACTAGGATGTCTTCTCTGTTTCTGGCATCATCTCTGAATGGCTAAACAGGCCGTATTACGGGATGTTGCAGGATGGGTTTGCATTCTGCTGCTGATCGTGCACCAAACCAGGCACACTTAGACAGCAAAGTCATCCAACCTCATGGAAATTTAACACTAGTGACCCTTCAACCCACACCCCAGTAAGGGACCCAGGATGGGGGCGATTGGAGAACGTGAGGCAGAAAGGGCAAACTGAAAATTTCTCACATCAGGAAGCGACAGAATTAACTCTCTCCTGGTAACCGTGAGCTAGCTTTCTGCCCTGGGGCACATATGTTGCCTTTTTCTAGCAACCACCCACATTGGACATCTGTTCTCTCTGAGCCTCCTGGGACTGGAAGGTGAAGGAGTTAGGGATAACAAGAGAGGCCACACTCTGGAAAGAAGCTTCCAGCACCAGGGAGGGGGGCGGGGAGGGTGTTGTGGACTTTCCTCTTAAATGGGAAAGCCCTAAGTCTGTAACTCATCTCTCCATGCCTCTGTTAATAGAATAGCAAATCATCCCTCACAATTTGTCAGATACCTTAGAGTTGACAAGACACTCTCACCTCCATTTTCTCAGTCCTAGGAAGATGGGCAGGACAAGGCCTATCATCCCCCCCCCCCCTCTCTCTCTCTCTCTCTCTCTCTCTCATTCTCTCTCTCCCTCTCAAATATAGTGTTTTATTTTTTCCAATTACACATAAAGACGATTTTCAACATTCATTTTTCATAAGATATTGAGTTCCAAATTTTTCTCTCTCCCTCCCCTGCCCTCTCCCCAAGAGAGCAAGCAATCTGTTATAGATTATACATGTGCAATCATGTAAATCATATTTCCACATTAGTCATGTTGTGAAAGAAGAAACAGAACAAAAGGAAAAAAAACCGTTAAAAAACAAGACAAAGAAAGTGAAAATAGTAGGCTTTGATCTGTATTCAGACTCTATCGGGTTTTTTTCCTCTGGATGTATCATCTCTTTTTAAAAGCCAAGGAAGAAAGGTTCAGAACAGGGACTTAGCCAAGGTTACCCAACTAGTCAATGAGAGGGCAGCAAATAGAATCCCAGTCATCCCAGTCCAAGGATCTTCTCTAGTTGTCCATGATGCCTTCTGCGAATGCACCTTGATCCTCATCTCAACCT
Source organism: Trichosurus vulpecula (assembly GCF_011100635.1). NCBI lineage: Eukaryota > Metazoa > Chordata > Mammalia > Diprotodontia > Phalangeridae > Trichosurus > Trichosurus vulpecula. Next base: position 75,248,157 of record NC_050581.1, read on the forward strand.
CCAATGTGGGGAGCCAGGGAAGGGGGAAGGGGGAAGGGGGAAGGGGGAAGGAGGAGGAAACAATCATTGAGACACTAGGCAGACCTTTGTGCTTTCTAGTGCTTAGTGTCTCCTTCTACAAAATGGATTCTTCCTCTCCCTTTCTTTCTTGCTACGTGATAGGATAGGAGTAATAAGAATAATAAAATATTGTTTGTTTAACACTTAAGTTTTGTAGAGTAGTTTATATATTTTATCTCATTTGATTCTCGCAACAATCCTGTAAGGTAGGTGTGGTTATTATTCCCAACTTACAGATGAGGAAAACTGAGGTTAAGTGACATGCTTACAGTCACACAGCTAGTATCTAAGGTAGCATTAGAACTCAGCCCTTCCTGATGCTGTCTAGCACTCCATCTGCTAAATCACCTCACAGATGATTTTGAAGAAAGGGAAAGGAGACGGAAAATGTGCGTTGGCATCCAGGCGCTGCCACTAATTCACAGTGTGCCCATAGACCTCAGTGTCCTCTTCCATAAAATGAGGAGACTGAGATTCTGTGTTCTAGATCTGGGGCCAGGCGCGGCACAGAGAAAGGGGTTAAAGACGAGGATATGTGCAGTTCATTCTGGTGGTTGCAGGGGGAATTGTCCAGAGGTTTTCTGTTTTCCTTCCTTCCATTTATTAGAGGAAAGCCCCTTCCCCTGCCCCTAGGGAGCTGGGACCCCCTCCTCTCCCACCAGTGCCCCTGTGTTCCAAGCCCTGTCTGTCCTCTAGCCACTTTCCCTTTGACGGTCATAGCTCCAGGCCCCTTGGGACATGGTCCATCCCCCTTTCAACCCCTCCACTGGCAGGATGTTGGTTGCCCTGGCAACGGCTTCAGCAGCTGTCGCATCCACACTGCTGTGCTCACCCCAGCTCAGAGCAAAGCTGTCAGGGGAGAGGGGAAAGGAGAGGTTGTGATGGGCAGGGCAACCCAGCTCCCTCTGACTAGGGGCTGGGGTGGGGGGGCAGGCCAGCCCATTTAGCCTGGGGCTGAGAAGGGTGAGGAGACAAGTTTCATCCTGGCCTTTGTGGTGGCATTACCATCCCCTTATTGCCCCTCTCCACCATCCCCAGCCCTGAATTGGGTCAAGTGAAATTTAATATGACCCACTCTGCTTCCTCACCCCCACCCTGACCCTGCACCCCTGAGGAAAGCTGCTATGTGTGTGACTATGTGTGCACATATGTGAGGAAATGCAGGTCTCCTGATTCTCAGTTCAGTACTACACCAGTTACCCCATCACCATCCCTCCATATCATGCAGAAGAGAGCAAAGAAGCAAAAGCAATTCCTCCCATTTTACACACGCGCGCACGCGCACACACACACGCACAGACTGAGGACCAGGAAGAATAAAGATCTTTCTAGAATCACACCAATTATTATTTGGAGGAAGCCAGTGCATACATATATTCAAGTGAATCTGCAAATATGCCTTATTGGATCCCAGTTTCCTCTTGCACCTAAAGAACCAGTTTCAGAACAGCCCCATTTGGGGGCTGATCCCTGATAGAAAGGAGATTTCCAGGCAGCCAAAATAATACTAGGTTGAATTCATAGGACTCTTTTACTCAGATTAATCCTGGGAGGTAGGAAGTGTGTTATATCTCCATCTTACTGAGGAGGAAACATGTTCAGAGATGAAGGAGCTTTATCTAGGGTCTTTTGCACTTATTTATGTCCTTGTCTTCCTTGATAGAGTGAAAGCCCCTTGAGGGCAAGAGTTATTTCATTTTTGCCCGTGTATACCTAGTGCCTAGAATACCGTCTAGCCCGTAATTCGTGTTTCATTCATATTGTATATTTCCATTGGGATGGAACCAATGACTGTATTTCATATAATTATAACTTTAAATAGTGCAGATTTAAATACATATGACGACTTCAGGGGATTTTTATTATTTCCTACTAATTTGAATTTATATATAAGTGCTAATTGGTTGATACAATTAAAAAGGATTAATAAGGGTAGGAAACAGAATTTTAGTTCATCTTTCTCTGGGATCAGTGCTAATTCCAAACACCATGTTATCTTTCAAAATTTTTTCACTTTCAGATGAAGATCCATCATGTCTACTTCCTACTTCTTCCCCCACCCCCCAACTCCAATTAAGGAAGCAAAAAAAAAAAAAAACCAAAACCCTATTCCACACATTTAGAGTTAAGCAAAAGAAATTTGGGACATTGGCCATGTTAAAAAAAAAAGCCTCAGTCTGCTCTGTCTGTGCTTTATCAGGAGGTGGGCAGCGTGTTTCATCATGAGTCCTCTGGAATTGTGGTTAGTCATTGAGTTGATAAAGAGTTCTTTAGTCTTTTAAAGTTTGTCTTTACAATACCATTATTATTATGTAAATAGTTCTGATTCTGCTCACTTCATTGCATCAATTCATATAAATCTTACCAGGTTTCTCTGAAACTTCCTCCTTCATCATTTTTTATAGAACAACAGTATTCCATCACATTCATATACCATAACTTGTTAAACCATTTCCCGATTGATGGGCATCCTTTCAGTTTCCAATTCTTTGCTTCTATTAAAAAAAGGTGATATAAATATTTGTGCATATGGGTCTCCTTTTCCTCCTTCTTTGATCTCTCTGAGGTATAGACTTGGTAGTAGCATCGCTAAATCAAAGGGTATGCACAATTTAATTGTTTTGGGGGCATAGTTCATAGTTCTACTTTCCAGAATGGTTGGGCTAGCTCACAAATCCACCAATATTGCATTAACATACCTGTTTTCCCATAGCCCTTCCAGTATTTGTCATTTTCCCTTTTTTGGTCAACTTTGACAATCTGATGAATACCATGCTATCTCCTACCATTGGCCTGTGAGGAAGGCAGTCACTTCCCATCCTTCATCCCTAACACTTTTATTTTCCTTCTGGAGTGGCTCCATCGACTCTCCTCAAATCTCCTCTCTAAGAAGGGTCAGCACTAGAAAATATCAATCCCCAAGGAGGGCAAAGGGAATTGCCCAAGGCCACACAGGATATGGGGGGCAGAGCTGACTCTGGAAGCCAGATCTCTGTGAGTTGCCCCAGTTCCTGGTACACCAGATTGGCCTTTACAGCCTAGTCCAGGCTACAAATGTGGGCATGCAGTTTGAGGCAGGATCCCTCTCTGTCCTTTGAGCAGGAATGACACTCCCATCATGGAAAATCCCTGATTAGTTAAGGGGAAGGGATGAAAGGGAAAGCTTGAATGGGCCCCTGGAAAGATGGAAATCCTTGTCCACATGGTTATGTAGGACCTATTGTATCTGATACTCTGTCTAGCATCAGGGCCCCAATTCAGTTCAATTCAGCCGGCATTTACGGAGGCTTTGCTGAGAAGAGGAGAAGGAAGACAGTGTGCATGTTGGAATGGGGGATGGGCTGACCCTCTTCTCAGGAACATAATGTCTGACTGGGGAGACAGGACTCACCATGGTCTATGAAAAAAACAATCTAAGAAAGCGTATAATTATGTGCTTAACTCTGTGGTACAGATTAAATGGTAGAGGGGGTCAGAGGAAGGAAGAACTCAGTGTGGGCTACAGTAGCCAAGGAAGGCTTCTGAAAGAAGTGGCACTGGGGGGTGGGGTGGGCAGGGCTGCAAGAATTGTTCTCACTGTTACTTTGCCGAAGAGGTTCTTAACATGGACCCCATGAACTTGAATGGGAAAAAAATTACATCTCTATTGTAACTGAAATTTTGTTTTTCCTTCCTTCAATTATGAATGTAGTCAACAAAGCATTATTCTGACTAGGGACTGTAGACTTCTCCAGACTCCTGAGAGGGACTATCACACAAAAAAATGTTAAGAACTCCCTGATCTACAGGAAACCTTCTGGGCTGAAGGTTTCAAATACTGTGGGCTCCAATAGCCCATCATGGATCCTGTTGGTTCCTGTTGCTTGGTTCTGCTACGGACCCCCTCCTCCTTTCGCAGCTAATTACCTGTATAGACCCCTGATCTCCCTTGTTCAAAGGAAGAGGTGTTAAACCCACACTAAAACCTAAATGAAGTATAATGTGAAGAACTGGAAGAGCATTGAAAAAGGGGGTTCTTTGAAGAGAAATCTTGCACCCAAAGTATCCTGTGTCTGGCAGAACTGACGGAGGATTTCTTTATAGATCCCCTGTTCTATATATGGTGGAGGGTTATGGATGAATTAAGCTTGATAAGATACAAACAGGTGTGTTCTCTGGCTCTCAGCTTACTCTACAGGGGAGTGATAGCGTGTATACATGTCTGCGTATTATGAGATTAGTCTGCTGCAAAGCTCCCTCACCCAGGATTGTATAGAGCAGAGTAAGCAAAGATCAAAGTTCAAGAAATATCCCAAGGTTGGCTATCCCAGAGACCCTTCCTGCCTTGGGGAGACCCTTGCCATCTTGCTCCCCTGGCTTCCATTTCCCTGCCTCTGGCTCCCTCCCACCTCATAGACAAATAGATCTCTCTCAGTTTCCAACCAGGAGGCAAATACCATCCGTGTTATTTAACGCCTTGTTCAGATAGGAAGATGTGAGCCTGCTGGTACAGGGTGCTAATGAGAATGGCAATATTTACCTGGGGTTGCTATGGAGGTGTTGGTAACTAGTTGAGTACTGACAGCTTCCCAAATACAATAGCCATAGATATTACTGGGGGGGGGGGATGGACTTGGCCACCTTGCAGTGGATTCGGTCTCTATTGGTTGATGTTTATTTTCAGGGCATGATCCCCATTTATGGTTTCATCCTTTAATGATTAACGGGGTCCAGAGAGGCTCTAGAACCAGGAGAGGGAAAGCCAGCTCAACTTGTGATCCTCCCTCAGCTTGGGGAGAGCAGTAGGGTCTGCTGGCAGTGCCAGGCCCAGGGGGTAGAGGTACCCACCCTCTCCTTCCTCCCACCCCTGCTCCTTTAATAAAATTAGTTTATATTGCCATAGATCTTTCCAATTTACAGTGGCTTGCCTCACCACTGTCTTATGAGGAGTGCCATGCAAATATGAGGACTCCCGTTTTTCAGATGAGGAAACTGAGTTCTGGAGCAGAGAAGTGACTTACTCAGGCTCCCAGGGCTGGTGAGTGGCAGAGCGGGGACTCAGACCCAGGTCTTTGGATTCCAAGTTCAGTGAGTGCTACTGTCTCCCTTCCCCCCACCCCCTTTTCATGTTCTCCACTTTCCTCCGACCCCATGTCTATTTTCTTGTACTTTTAGAGAGTAGAATTGCCTTTCTCCAAAATGGGAAGGAACTTTTCCTTCTTGTGGCCAAGGGAGAGACAATGGAGAGAATCGGCTACTTTACCAGGGTTTCCTGGGGCTGGAGGGTTCAGTGAGCCTGGATGAAAGCATGGCACCCTGAGTGGGTGTTTGGGCAGAGGAGAAAGGGCTGGACTCAGTGCTGTGGGCCTATTCTCTCGTGTCTCTCTGGTCATCTCCCTTTCCTCCCTTCTCTCTGCAATGGAGATCATTGACTCGAAACTGTAGAAGCAAATGAAAGATTTTTGATGAACTATACTACCACATCACACAGAAACAGAAAGCAATGTTGGTTCAGAGAGAGCAGACAGAACCCTCAGTCCAGATTTGAAAGCCTTGTCCCAGCAGACAAGACCATGTTGGAGAAGCTCTTTCAGGTCAGGCCTGCCTCTGCGGCTGAGTTCAGCCGTTCCAAAAGGATGTGTTATGTCAGTGGTGAGTGAAGTTAGCTAGAGAAGGAATTGGATTTTATGTTCATTGTTGTCCTCTCTGATTAGACAGGTATCACACCTTCCCTTAGCAGAAGGAGCACCCCCAGTCCAATCCCATCGTGGACTGCTATTCTTTTTCCCATCCAAACTCTCTGAAATCATTCAGCATTTGGAGAGTGGAGGGGAGAGGACAGAGGCTGGGAAGACAGGAGCAGGGGTAGAAGCAAAGAGAGGTAACTTCAGTTTCCTGGGGAAGCAGGTTGTTGCTTGATACCTTGGTAACTTCTCACATTTATTATATGGCTTATAGGTTACAAAGTATGTCCATATCATTGGTTTCCTTGATCTTCATTATGTCCTTATGGGATAGGTAGGGCAGGAACATGAAGGGAGAGAGATCATGCTCCCATTGTAGAGATGAGGACATCAAGATTCAAAAAGGGAGTTGACTTGGCCAAACAAGGCGATGATACAGCCAAGAATGGGAGTCTCCTGACTCTCAGTCCTGACAGGACCAGCTGTGGATACAGGAGGTGATGTTGGAGGGGGGAGGGTGCTGGAGAGGAAGAAGTCAGATTCCTCCCCGCCCTTTTGCTCCAATTTTCTGTGGCTTCCTCTTAAGCTTTGTCAGTAGAGAGGTGAACCTGTGGATCGGTTCCCCACGACTTTCTCTACCATCCCTGGTGGCCAAGTACTGTTCTGGCCCAACCCTGGAATCCAGGTCTTGGTGATTTGGGAAGAGAGAGCTGGGAGAAGTCCATTCAGGTCCAAATCAGCCCCAGGTCACAGCGCTCATCAAGCAACATCTGTTGATCCATCAGTGTCTGGGGGAGAGGCTTCCTAAAAGACCACTAACACAAAGACAATATACTTTACCTCTACCTGTCTGGTGCTAGACTGGGTATTTCACCCAGAGAACCAGAGAGGCCTTGGAGTCTCACAGTTTAAGAGAGAGGCAAAATACAGGACTCACAAACGTTGTCATCTTAATAATGGCTTTCATTCCCAGAGCGATTTAAGTTTTACAAAATTTTCATCACAAATAGCCTATGGGGTGGGTAGTACAAATGTTGTTTTCCCATTTTAGAGATGAGGCAACCAAGGCTCAGAGGTGTTAAGGGATTTGCCTCCAGGGTCACATAGATAGTAATTCACACCCAGGTCTCTTGATTCCCAGGACAATCCTCTTTCCACTAAACCACATGGAAACATGAACCCAAGACATGAGCAGTTATGCTGTGGCAGGAAGGGAAAGGGGCCAGTAGGCAACAATGGACAGGAGATATTTGTTCTGTGGGCTGGGGGGAGGTTTGGACGCTTCACATCGACTCTACTCACATCTCCTTTCTGAAGACCCAGGTCTAGTTTCAACTCGGCCACTGCTTCTCAATTTGGGTTCAGGGTTGCTGTCCCCACCCTTATCCCTTGGTGTGCACAGGGAAGAGGCTTTTAAAATGAGATACTTGGACCAAACTGAATGATGGACTAAAAAGCAAGTACCATGCTTCATTCTTTAAGCTCAAAATTCAAGTAGCAAGTTTTTTAGTGAACCAGAAACCACACCAAAATATTTATTTTTAATAAGCTAGTGGACCAGTTTGAAATGAAATCAGACCTTAAAAAAGTCTTTAAGCCACTCCTATATTTCATTTAATAGAGGAAAAATCATCTCATCCGCAGTGTGCTTGCCAGGATGTGATGTTGTTGTTGTGTAGTTCAGTCATTCTTCATGACCCCATTGAGGCTTTTATTGGCAAAGATACTGGAGTGGTTTGGCCTTCATTTCCTTCTCCAGCTCATTTTACAGATGGGGAAACTGAGGCAAACAGGGTTAAGTGACTTACCCAAGGTCATAACAGCTATTAAATGTCTGAGGCTGGATTTGAACTCAGGTCTTCTTGACTCCAGGCCTGGCATTCTATCTGCTGCACCACCTAGCTGCCCAGAAGGCTGTGCAATACTTCCTTTCTCTCTTGGGGTCTCAGTTTCCCTCTCCGCAAAACTAGGTGGGGTTGATTCCTGACGGCCCTTTCAACTCTACCATTCTATGGTTCTATGAATCTCTCAACCGTGTGACCGTGGACCACATGTGGCCTGGAGGCCACAGGTTCCCCACCCCTGGTAGGATCATACTACAGATACACATATCCAAGGGGCCACATACATATCTAATTAGACTTTTTGAAAACATTTGTTGTAAAAGTGACAAAATCAGTATGGAAGGTGAATGCCAGCTTTTCTTATCACTGTTTATTCAACCCTAGTGGACGGCAGATGAGAGTTTCCTGCTGGGATGCAGAGGGTCTGTTTTACAACACAAGCCACCTCTTCCCCAGCTTGCCCACTGTAATGTATTTCCCATTCTGGTCACTGTAGTAGAAAGAGCTCTGAACCTAGAGTCTTGGGCTGGAATCCTAACTTTGACATTTATTAGCTGTGTGACCTTGGGTATGTTCCTTCCTCTGTCTGAGCTGCCTCTATAGAAATGAGCCTAATAGTACCTGCACAACAGAAAAGCACTTTATAAACCTAAAAGAGCTTTAGAAACAGGAGTCTGTAATTTTTTAAATTAAAAAGCACTTATTCTTCCCTCCCTTTAAAAAAAAGTTGCCTAGCAAAACAAATTCCCCTGTTTGCCATGCCCACACCTCATTCTTCATTTTGAGCCCATTATCTTTCTTTCAAGAGCTGGTAGTAGAAATCCTCATAGGTCTTCTGGCATCATAGTTGGTCATGGCTTTGGTCAGAGCTCCTGAGCCTTCCCAAATTGTATGCCTTTGCTATATTGTTGTTATTGTATAAATTATTCTGGTTGTGCTCATGTGACTGCCTCCAACCATACAAGTCTTTGCAGGTATCTCTGACATCCTTCCTTCTGTCATTTCTTAGGGCACAATAATGTTCCATTCCATTCCTATACAGTAATTTGTATTCACCCAGTTGATGGCTACCTCCTTTTGTTTCTCGTTCTTTGCCACTACAAAAAGATTAGGATTTGCATGTTCTAAAGATGTTTGTGTACATATAGGTCCTTTCCTCTTTCCTTGGGATACAGGTCCTTTCCTGTTTGGGATGCAGGTCTAGCTAGCAGTGGTATTGCTGGATCAAAGGATATATATGCATTCTCATTTTTTTTTTCTACTAGCAACACCCCCGAAACTTCGGCTCTGCCATCTAGTGGCCATATCATTAACTGCCACAGCCAGTGACCTGGGCCAAGGAACAATGTGTTTAGCAGTTTCAGTCATGTCCAATTCCTCCCGACCCCATTTGGGATTTCCTTGGCAAAGATACTGGAGTGGTTCATCATTTCCTTCTCCAGCTAATTTTTACAGATGAGGAAACTGAGACAAACAGGGCTAAGTGATTTGCCCAGGGACACACAGCTAGTAAGTGTCTGAGATCACATTTGAACTCGGGTCTTCCTGACTTCAGGCCTAGTACTCTATCCATTGTACCACCTAGCTGTCTCCAAGTAATATAGATGGATGGATACTCAGTAGATATGGAAGAGGATGTGGATAGGGAGAGATGGGGAAGTAACTGATGGGTGAAGATTATAGGGTCAGAGACTTAAGTCTGAGGCAAGTGAGGAGGTGGCCATCTTTTTTTTTTTTGTCCTTTGAGGTAGAAGGTATGATGGAAGTGTCCCCAGTAAAGGGAGGGGCAGGATAGCTCACTTGTGAAAGGCAGATGTTCATAGATGCAGAAGGGACCTTGAAAGTCATTTGTCTAAACTCTTCATTTTACAAATGAGGAAACTGAGATCCAAAGAGGTCAAAAGACTTATTCATCAATCAAGACACTAGGCAGCAGAGCCAGGATTCAAGTCCTGTTCCCCCTATTTCAAATCTAGGACTTTTTGCACTGTCCCTACCTCCCTGCTAGGACTGTTGTGTCCATCTAATGAAAGGGCAGTGTTAACGATAAAAGCAAAATGGCAGGCGACATGATGGAGTGGAGGAGTATTAGATTTGGAGTCAATTAGGTTTGAAACCTAGCTCTGTGACCTTGGACTTAACTTTTGGGGACCTCAGTTTTCTTATTTGCAAAATGAGGAGTGATTTCTGAAGCCTCCTCCAGCCCTAAATTCTGATTCCCAGCTGTCATCCCTGCCCTCCCTTAGAGACACAAGATGCCTACTTGTGAAAGACTGGGTAAAGTGAGATACAGTGAGGGCTATGAGAGTTTGAGTAGAAGGGGGCTCCCCTATAGTGCAGGCGCTGTTCTGCTCCCACGGGTGACACTCCTCAGCCCAGAATACTTGGGCTGATCACAAAGAGCGTGTTTCTGTTTTTAAGAAAGAGTGAGTGGGCACAGTGAACATACTACCTGTGGCTGCAGTGTGGAGACCAGCCACCCACCTGACCTCACACCTTGTTTTCCTAGAAAACCTTGACATTTTAAAATGGGAACATCCTGAGCTAGATTGTTGTTAGGCTGTCAGGGATCGAGAGAGACTCAGATCCATTGTGGAATCAGAAGAGGGGGTTGTTGGCAATCTGGGAAGTGTGACTGTCTGCTGAGGACCAGAGTTTGAGGGAGCTCTTACCCACCTTTCCCTGTCCCCCTCTCACACGCATTCTTTTCCAGTGGGAGTTCTCATGACTCCCCACTTCTACATCCTTTCTTGGCTTTCTTCACTTTTCCAAGGGCAGTCATAAAATCCAGGGATAGGAGAGAGGGAACTGGGGAAGGAGGGAGGGCCTGTACCCACTGACCAATTCCCTTGAGAAAAAGGATAGCATCATCCATCATCAGCAAGCATTTATTAAGTGTTTACTCTGTGCTGGGCATTGTGCTAAGTGCTGGAATACAAAAAAAGGCAAAAACACAGTCCCTGCCCTCAAAGAGCTCACATTCTAATGACACAAACAACATGCAAAGAACTATGTACATACAAGAACAAAATGGAAGTTATCTCAAAGGAGAGGCACTGGAGAGGGGAGAGGGGAGAAAGTAGTCCCAAGAAAGGCTTCAGGCAGACAGTACGATTTGAGTTGAGACTGAAGGGAGCCAGGGAAGCCAGGAGGCGGAGGTGAGGAGGGAGAGCATTCCAGACACAGGACACAGACAGGGAATGACACGTCCCGTGTGAGGACCTGCAAGAAATCCAGGATCAGTGGAACAGAATATTTAGTAGGGAATAAAGTGGGAGAAGACTGGAGAGGTAGGAAGAGGGCAGGTTGTAAAGAGCTTTAAAAGCCTATCTGAGGGTTTTCTATATGATCCTGGAGGTAAAAGGGAGCTGCTGGAGTTTATTAAAATAGGGGATCAGGGCAAAGGGGTCAAACCTGAGCTTTAGAAACATCATTTTGTTAGCTGAGAGGAGGATGGATGGACTGCAGTGGGGAGACTTGAGTTAGGAAAACCAACTGGGGTGGCTATAGATATCACTGCCAAAAGGGACCCTCTAATAAAATGCCTGGATTCTTTGTCTCCTCACCTCACACAGAATCTGCCCTGGTCTGGGGGATATAACCCCCATCTCCTTCTTAGGGCAGAGCAAGGATCGGTGGGTAGCAGATTTTAATTCAGTATAAAGAAGCATGTCCTAATGCTCAGAACTGTCCAGCAAGAACCTCAGCTGCTTCATGATGTAGGGCATGCCCAAGACTGGAAGTGTTCAAGAAAAGGTAAAATGATTCCTGGGGTGGGGGTAAGGAAAAGGAAATGGAACAGGATTCCTCTCGGAGAGTGGAGATTTTTTTCCCCCACACTTAATAGTATTTTATTTTTTCCAATTACATGTAAAGATAGTTTTCAACATTCACTTTTACAAGATTTTGAGTTCCATTTTCCCCCCTCCCTCCCTTCCCTCCCCCCTTCCCAGGTCAGCAAGCAATCTGATATAGGCTATACATGTACAATCATATTAAATGCATTTCCACATTAGTCACGTTGTGAAAGCATTAGAACAAAAGGGAAAAAGCATGAGAAAGAAAAAAAAGAGAAAATAGTATGCTTCGATCTGTATTCAGACTCTGTGATTCTTTCTCTGGCTGTGGATAGCATTTTCTATCACGAGTCTCTTGGAATTGTCTTAGATCACTGTATTGCAGAGAAGAACTAAGTCTATCATAATTGATCATTGTACAATACTGCTGTTACTGTGTACAACGTTCTCCTGGTTCTGCTCACTTCACTCAGCATCAGTTCATGTAAGTCTTCCCAAGTTTTTCTGAAATCTACGGGCTCATCATTTCTTATAGAACAATAATATTCCATAACAATCATATAACACAACTTATTCAGTCATTCCCCGATTGATGGGCATCCCCCAGAGTGGGGAGATCTTAAGAGTCTTTCTCCTTGATGAAAGGTCTGCAGTTCTGCCAGGTAAAGTTGCCACTCTGTTTCAAGGAGAAGGAGCAATGAGGCCAAACATCAAACACCAATCAGGATTCATGGGGAAGGAGAGGAGGTGCCAGGTCCCAATGTGTCCAGCTCAGGAAAGTCTAGATTGCCTAGAAGCCTTCGTTCTTTCCTCTTTGGGTCTCCAAGACTTCTATTTTCTCTTCCATTCAGTCTAAGCCAGGGTCTGATGTGAGTCAGACCGGCCACTCCATCTTTTCTCAATCCATTCAGCTCATTTCAACAACTATAACAACTTAATAGTGTGCCTTCCACATTGAGAATATTGTACAGTGCGTGTGATGATTTCAGCTGGGTGACCATAGGTAAGAATCATTTCACTCTCTCCTGAGTCTCAGTTTCTCCTTTGTGATGTGTCTGTCCTACTGGCAGGAGAATATGGCATATATACAAATGAGCATGATACAAAATGGAACATGATTAAGAGAGGTCAAAGCAGAGTACCCCAGGAATTTGGGGACAGAGACAGGCAGCTTGGTAGATAGAGTCTTGGAGTTAGAGTCAGGAAGATCTGAGTTTGAATCCTGCCTGCCTGAGACCTTTACTAGTTATATGACCCTGGGCCAGTCACCTAGAATCTCTAGGCCTTAATTTCCTCACCTGTTAAATGAAAGGGATTAGACTTGATGGCCTCTGAGGTCTCTTCCAGACCTAGAGCTGTCATTATATGAAAAAAATGAAGAGACACTGGCTACTGGAAGACCTGTCCCCAATTCATCTGCTAACATTAAAACTCCAGCTGCCTTCAGCACATCCAAGGCAATTATTTTAAAAGCTAGGCTCACCTTACTTGTACATGTCAGAAGGTAATATCCTGTATTGGAATGTGAACTTCTCAAGGACAAGGACCATTTTTTCTTTCTTTGTATTCTCAGTGTGTGCCTGGCACATAATTTGTACTTAAATGCTTGTTGACTGACTAACTGACTGTCTCCAGGTATCTAAGACAAGGCTTTCTTCTAATTGGCTCCCAGAAAGAGTTAATGGTCTTCAGATCCATGGCTAGAGGGCTTCCTTCCCTCCCTACCTCCTTCCTTCTTTTCTCCTCCTTCTTGGAGGCTGCTGCTGCTGCTGCTGCTGCTTCGAAGCCTCTTCAGCTGAGAACCCTGGTGAAGCAAACAAAGACTGGGCTTATCCCTCCTAGGAAGCAATTTCGAATTAAGCTGCTATTCACAGCAATCAGGGTGCCTTGCTGGAAGGAGTAATGTGTCTACAGAAAGCGTATGCCAATTAATCCTGTGTTAATTCAGTAATAGCCCTCTTTAGCGCCCCCATTTCCTAGCTCCTCTGAGAAAATCAGCAAGGGTCTGCTCTTATTTAAATACTTAATTGTTGCTCAAAATGCAATTAAGAGGATGTGGTGCCAAGGCTGCCTAAAAAGTTGTTGAAACATTCCCTGCCCCCTCACAGCAGGCAGAGGCAAGGGCTGCTTGTGATAATTGCAGTCTGAGGTGAGTAAGCAGCTTCTCAAATCCTGAGGGGCTGCCAGCTTCCCAAACAGTCAGAGCCTCATCCACCTCCTGATTGACTGTGAAGGTGGCAGAGCCCGGTCTAGGGTGGCTTCAGATCATCAGATTTAAACCTTGAAGGGTGGACCCCCAAGGGATCACCTAAGGCATCTGGGCACAATGAGAGGCAGCTTGGTCAAGCAGATGGATATACTACTTTGGGCTCAGAGCCAGAAACACCTGAGTTGGAATCCTGCTCAGATGGTTACTGGAAGAATGGGCAAGCCACTTAATCTCTGAGCCTCAGTTTCCTCATTTGTAAAATGAGAGTGATAATTGATGCACAGGGTTTTTGCAAGATTCAAATGAGATGATATATGGGGACATATGTGCTTTACAAACCTTAAAATGTTATGTAAATATTAGCTATTGCCTCATTTGACAGAGAAATTAAATGCTTTGCCCAAGTGTCAGAGCTAGGATTTGGACCCACTTGCTTTGATGCCACGGTTCAAGGGAATTAAAACATGAGTTTCAGGGTTGGCCTTGGAAAAGATAAGAAAAATGTATCTCTCCCCCCTTCCTTGCAAAGTTAGGGGCCTTTGGGTATGAATTATTGCATATGCCATCATACACTGTTGATGTGTGGGTTAATTTTGCAAAATGGCTCCCCACCTTTAATCTTTGTTACCAAGCAATGGCTCTCTGGGTAGAGAGGGATATATATTAAAGATAAATAGGATGTCAAAACAAAAGATATCCATAAAAAAGAATTTGTCATATATAAGCTTGAGGGCAGGGTCCATTTATCTGTCTTTGTATCCTTAGCACCTAAGTACAGTGCCTTGCACATAGTAGGTACCTGACAAAAAAAAAAAACCTTGTTAAAATGGAGACAGCAAAATGGTATAGGGGTTGAACTAGAAAGCCTCTAAGTTCCCCTTTAGCTTTAAATGTATGATCCTATATTCATTTCATTTCTACTACTTGTCTGTGAGAGGTGTTTGCTGGAGGAATCAGGTACAGATGTGTTACCTTCACCGCTCCAGACCCATCAGTGAAATGGGAATGATTTCCCTGGTGCAGTTATGAAGAAGAGAGGGGACAGTGGAGAAGTTGCTCTGAAAAGCATAAAGCGTCCTTACAATAAAAGCAGCTCACATTTTAAAAATGCTTTAAACTGATTTCTTTATAACATCTCTAACAGATAGGTAGTATCAGTATTATCCCCATTTTACAGAGGAAAAAAACTGCAGTGCAGGAAGGATAAGTGATTTACCCAGGGTCATAAAACCAGTAAGTGTTTAGATCTGAGATTTGAACTCAGGCCTTTTGACCCTAGGTCCAACACCCTTTCCATTCAGCCTTACTGGGGCTTGGGGTGGGGGTGGGGGTTCTGAGGCGCTATAAGTTCCAAATAGCCCAGATTGGCTGTGCAGGTGATGGCTTCGGGCTAGCTATCTAAGCCAGTCACAGCCAGCCCAGACATCTTGGCTGTGACCCAGCCAATGGATGCTTCACAAATGTGGCTGCCTCTCTAGTTAGATTTGGTTTCCTGGGCTAGTTGGTTGATGAATTGTAACAAGCATTTAATACTAGCGCAGCCTCCCTCTAGTCATCTCTCCCTTCTTTCTCCCAGTCTTCAGTGGGTGTGGGCTCAGAAAAGATAAATTCATTGCCCTGTTGGCCTGATTAGCATCATTTAAAAAAAAAACTTGGGCTGGGGGGAAGAGAGAGATTCTATAATCAATCAGTAAATACTTATTAAGCACCTACTGTGTGCCAACATTCTATGATAAAAATTTTGTATGTGCCAAGAGATTCTATAATTAATCAGTAAATACTTATTAAGCACCTACTATGTGCCAAGCATTCTATGATCTATAATAAAAATTCTGTATGTGCCAAGAGATTCTATAATCAATCAGTAAATACTTATTAAGTACCTACTAGGTGCCAAGCACTGTAATTTATTCTCAAGCCAAATATAAACACAGTGCTAGGAATAGGAGACTGCCACCTATTCACTATATGAGCTTGGGCATGTCCATTTCCTGCTCTGGGCCCCAGTTTCTTCATTTTTCCCATATTGTCAAATAAAAGGCTTAGACTAGAGCTCTTTTGGCCCTGCAATTCTGTGTATCTGTGATTCATATACTGCCTGCTGTTTGGGAGTCATCCCTGCTGCTCACCTCCATTGGTGGGAATAGCTCTGTAGAGCCTGTGTCTTCAGCATCACGAGAGTTTGCTAGACAATATTTTGTCATCGAGTTTGCTCCCTTCACCTCCTCCAGTCCAGACCATGACTCAGCCACATATTCTGATCTTTTGGTTCTTGTCCACATCCTCCTCCATATGCTCCAGGGAGGAATCTCCCCAATATGTTGGATGCCTTCCTCTGATTGAACTCTTCCATTAGAGAGCAGCTTGGGACTGTTGAAAGTGTTAGGCATTCTCCCATATGTGACTGTTCATTCTCTTCTTGTTCAGTCCTGAGCCTGGACCATTGCCCATAGGCAGTTCCTGTCTGAGAAATGATGGCCAACTCACTGACCTGCCCATCCAATTGCATGTCATAATCTACTTTGCAGGCAGTCTTCATCCACTTGGTTATTCCCCTGTGGATGACAAGGTTATAGATATCATTAAAGAGGCCTTGTAGTACTCCAGGACTAGATGCAATGTCATCTGGAAATGAGAGCCCTTGAAGTGTCTTGTTTTGTACGTTTTGCTATGACCCTGCCTAACCTGAAGAAAGGTGGGAGTAGCTTACACTACCTATTGAAAATAAACACTTGCTTTTGGGGGAGAGGCGGCGGATGGGGTAGGGAGGTGTCAATTCAATTTGATGGACGTTTATTAAACATATAATGTATGCAAGTTATTGTGATAAAGCTAGGAATATTTAGATAAAACAACAACAGTCCCTGTCCTCAAGGAGCATTTTAGAGGGGATAGGGGAGGCTATAATAATAATAATAGTAATATTAATAGCAAAGACTTTTGTAGTGCTTTAAGTTTTGCAAAGCACTTTGTATGTTATGTCAGTTGATCCTCAAAACAATCCTGTGAGGTAGGTGCTATTATTATCCCCAATTTACCAACATGGGAGGCTGGATGAAAGATGGTACCAGTGGAGGAAACAGAAGGAGGAGGAGTTTCAAGGAGAAAGGAAATAAGTTAGATTTTGGGCGTATTGAGTTAGAGGTATTGATGGACCACCTGGGTACACCTGTACTAAAGGTAAAGGGAGACATGGGTGGGAAGCTCCAAAGGAAGTAAGGCTTAGAAACAGAGGCATCTGCATAGAGGAAGTGAATGAGATGACTAAGGGAGTGTAGAGAGAGAAAAAAGCCAAAAAATAAATCATAGGACCATAGGTTTAGAGCTAGGGTTGAGGCACTGGAGCAATCATGTGGTCAGGGGTGATCTAGTTCAACCCCCAAATTTTACAAATGAGTGCCCAGGAGGGAAATAGGCCTCTTACTTCCACTAATGGGCCCTATTTTTCTACCCTTCCTCCTCCCTTTGCTTCTCTTTTTAATCAAAACTCAAGAGAGAGGGGCTTTGGGGAAGGAGACATAAGTGACCTCAGCCCAGCGAGTGGTGAGGTGACCTGCCCAAGGTCTTTCAGGTCATAGGTAGCAAAGCTGGCATTCGAATTCAGGTCCTCTGACTCTAAGAACCATGATCTTCCCAGTGTACCAGCCTAGTAAGGGATATATCTTCTCTTACGGCAAGAGGGAAGGAGGGGAGAGAGTATAATGATGCTGAAAGGTTTTGAGGAATAGATACAAGGAACTGAGGAGATTCCTATCAGACCACCTCTATCTTCTTAAGGAAGTAGGAGGGGATAGTGGGAAGTGGGGGGAGAGGGGGAAGAGAGTTGGTAGAAGAAACTTCCCTCCTCCCTAAGGAGTGGAAAAGACAAAGTTTGGAAATCTAACTTCCTCCACATACTCCTTGATCCGGAAACACAGGCCTCCTTACATACAACACTCCGTCTCTAGATTGGGCATATTTCATAGCATCTATAATTCTCTCCCTCCTCATCTCCACCTCCTGGCTTCCCTGGATTCCTTCAAGTCCCAGGTAAAATTCCATCTTCTTCTACAAGAAGCATTTCCCTATACCTCTTAATGCTAGCATCTTCCCTTGGTTGATTATTTTCCAGTTTATCCTGTATTCATCTTTTGTGTGTAGTTGTTTGCATGTGAGCTCCTTGAGACCAGGAACTGTGTTTTTATCTTTCTTTGTATTTCCAGTACTTAGCACAATGCCTGGCACACAGTAAGAGCTTAGTAAATGCTTGTTGACTTGACTTGAATTTCTTATAAAAAGTCTCAGTGGGGACTGAGAAAAGGAGTTGGTGGGGACAAAGAAGGTTTGTAAAGAGCCCATGCATTCTTAGTTTGCGAA
Source organism: Trichosurus vulpecula (assembly GCF_011100635.1). Lineage (NCBI taxonomy): Eukaryota > Metazoa > Chordata > Mammalia > Diprotodontia > Phalangeridae > Trichosurus > Trichosurus vulpecula. The sequence continues at coordinate 75,266,086 of NC_050581.1, forward strand.
ACCAGCTTGATTTCATGGCTTTCTCCATCAACACTAATTAGTGCTAGAACAGGAGGAGAGAAGTTGGATGGCAGGAATGAGTCAGGAATGAGAACTTGGTCAGGAGTGGTAGGACTGGGCATGGGCAGAGAGGGATTCTAGGGTAGTAAGTAGCTAGTGAAGCATTACAGGGGTAGACAACAGGGGACAAAACCAGGGACAGAAGCAAGTGAAGCCAGAGCAGAAAGAGATGGACTAGATAAATAGCAATGGGTCAAGGGACCAAAGGTTAGGATAAGGGGAAAAGAGAAGGTGTGTGTGTGTGTCTATGTATGTGTGTTCGTTTGTAATTTGTTAATTTATTTTTAACATCCTTTTCTTTTTGAATTTTGATTTCCGAATTCTTTCCCTCTCCCTACCTCTTCTACCACCTACTGAGAAGGCAATTAAAATGATATCAATTAATTATACATGTGACATCATGCAAAATATATTTCATTATTAGCCATATCACAAAAAAGCAAAAAAAGAAATAAGGAAAATTATATTTTGGTTTGTACTCAAGAGTTCATCATTTCTCTCTCTGGAGGTGGATATCATTTTTTCATCACGAGTCATCTGGAATTGTCTCACATAATTGTGTTGATCCCAGTGAAATCTTTCCCAGTTGATCATCATTACCATGTTGCTCTTACCATTCATACAATCTCCTGGTTCTTCTCACTTCACTTTGCATCAGTTCATATAGGTCTTGCCATATTGGTTTTTTTTTTTCTGAAACCACCCCCCTCATCATTTCTTATAGAAAAGGAGTACTCTACCACGATCACATGCCACAATTTGTTCAGCCATTCCCCAACTGATGAACATTTTCTTCAATTTCTAATTCTCTGACACCATAAAAAGAGATACTCCAAATATTTTTGTACATATATGTCTTTTTCCTTTTTCTTTTATCTTTTTGGGGTACAGAACAAGTAGTGGTATTGCTGGGTCAAAGGACATGCACACTGCCTTTTGGAAATACTTCCAAATTGTTGTTCAGAATGGTTGAACCATTCTCCACCATCAGTTTATTAGTGTACCTAGTTTTCCTCATTTCCTCCAGCATTTGCCACTGGTTCTGGGGGTCTGCAAGTTTTTATTGCTTCCAAAGTGATGCGATCCAGGGACAGGTGTGGCTACTGCTCTCCTGGTCTGAATTCTAGTCTTTGCCCAGGAAAGGCCCCTAATCTTCTATAGCTACAAGTGCTATACTTGACCACTCTGCTTGGCCCCGGAACTGTAACCAGAGTCTCTTCTTCCTTCTCTCTTGCTACAAACACTCAAAGAGGAGGTTTAATATGAGTGAGACGTTGAAAGAAGTGGATTCAAGGTTGTGGTCAAATTATAATGATACATTTTTTGGGGGGGGTCTAATTCTATGCTTTCTTTTTTAAAATTTCTTTTTTAAAATTTTTAAATTTAATTTTAAATTTTTAAATTTAATAGTATTTTATTTTTTCCAATTACATGTAAAGATCATTTTCAACATTCATATTTTGAAAGATTTTGAGTTCCAAATTTTTCATGCTCTCTCCCTTCCCTCCTCCTTCCCCAATGATACATTTCTTGGAGATGGGGTGGGCTGTTTTGTAGCTGAAGTGAGGCTGGAGTGAGAAGTTGATGGAATTGAAGAGGCTAAGGACTCATCTGGTCAGGCTGTCAATACAAATCCTGAAGTTCTCAAAAACAATGGCAGGGATGGGGTAGAAAAGACAACTTTGAGCCAAGAACTAAAGGCTTTGAAAAAGTTAGGATAACCACTTAGAGCTTAGCAGATGATTGTAACCACTAGGGAGAGAGACTGGTATTTGAGGACCAGTAATGTGCTGTACCATACAAATATATGTTGCTATTAATGGCATTATCTTGTGTTAGACTTCCCCCATTCCCTGCTCCTCAAGAGGCTGCTTTTCCCTTACCCCCATCTCCCTAGATGAAATGCAGACTAAATTCAACACATCTAACCCTGAGCCCTTTGAGGGATACCACTCAACTCTTCCAGGAGCCAAAGCCACTAGACACCTGAAGAAACAGCATCTTGATGTCTCCTTCCCCAAAGCCCTACCCCTGCCTCTTGAGTTTTGATTAAAAAGAGAAGGAAAGGGGGGAGGAAGGGTAGAAAAAGTGAAGAATAGGGCCCATTAGTGGAAGTAAGAGGACTATTTCCCTCCTGGGGACAGCCAGTAAAAGATAAGTGACATGGAAACATTCATCAACAGCTCCAATCTCAGCCCCAAACAAGCTTCTCTGCTAATGGCAGTCCATTTCACTAGCATTTTCAGGTTCTGATGGCAGTTCCCCTGCTGGGCTTCATCTGGGATGTACTTAGGAAATTCTCTTGCTGGGAAACAAGTGTTTTTCTCTATGCTTCCTGGACCATGAACCCCTGGAGAGACAGATCATGTTTGCTGGCCCTTCTTTCTCAAAACTTCCAACTCTTAAGTTCTGATTTTTTTTCTGCTATACCATTAGGTACCGAAAGACTCAGAAGGGTGGGGTGGGAAGGGAAATCACAGTGACCTGGAATCTTTTGAGAAGGCTCCCTGGAGTGGCCATGATTCAAACAGAGCCCTAAAGTTTGGTTAAAATTTGAAGGAAGGTCATTTCAAGCAGAGAACGAGAAGATAAAATCAAGTCAGGAAAACAGGCACAGACAAGATGGAGGCTATTTGGACTCCAGAATAAAAAAAAAAAAGTTGGAGAGATCACTTTGAAAGGATTGATCAACCCAGAAGAGGGTGGCCAGTGATCAATTGGTATAAATTTGCTGGCTATAGGCAGTGATTGCTTGGGGTCTCTCACTTCCAAGGTTATGTGAAAATGGGAGGTGGATGGTAGCCTTGGCTCAATGTTCCATTTCCAAACACAAGATAGTTGGAAGTGGGGTGACAAGTCAGGAAAAGTAGCAGGTATTCAAGCTAGAGGTTTGGGTCTCTAAAAACTGGACTGAACTCATACATGGTTCCAACTTAATAGATCTACCCCGAAATGGTGGGGGATGAGATACACTCCTAAAATAAACTGAACATGCGCTCAGCTCTGTGCAGGGACTTGTCCTTTTGTCATTCACTTAGGTCAGAGGCATCAGTCAGAGTAACATGATGCCTTTACCTGAGGCCCCAGCCTTTCCTGTTCCAAGCAGACATAGCTCCTGCTCTCATTGAGTTTATACTCTAATAATATACACAGATAGTTATGAGACAGAAAGCTATGAAAGGGAATGTGATAGAAGGGGTCTCCCTGACCCTGTCACCAAGTAGGTTAGGTTAGTTATTTTCCTAAAAATCAAGAAAACTGTCCCAAAGAAGGCTGGGGCTCAACTTCTCGGTGGCTTCAGGCTATATTGAGCTGGCTTCCTGGTCATCTAACAGTATTAAAAAACCATAGCACATAGAGTGGGGGCCGTTCAGGCTTGGCAGATTTCCACACCCGGCCCTGACCAGTTTTCCATATGGAGGTGAATTAGCCACCTGGACCATTACCTTTGCTTCAACCTTCAGGTTCCCCTCCCCCAAAGTCTTGCTGATTCTCTCTCCCCAGTATCTTTCTCATCTGTCCCACTTTCTTCCCTTACATGGTTACCTACCACTCTTGTACAGACTATCATATTTCAATTGGGCTGTAGCAATAACCTGTTTTTAGGCTCTTCCTTCTATGAGCCATCTTCCACACAGCTACCAAAATATTCTTCCTAAAAGCACAGATTAGACCATGCCACTTCCAAGCTAGAGAATATTCTATGACTTTCTTGTGCCTCTAGGATAAAATATAAATTCTTCATCTTGGTATTGAAAATTCTTCTCAGTCTGGCTCCAGGCTGCCTCTCCATACTTAGTTCACAATTCTCCCCTTCACATACTCCAGTCATCTCTAAACTTTTATGTTCATACACTCATGTCTGTAAAAAATTTAGAGCGTGTACCTGGAATATGTACACGTTTGCTTATTTTTATAAATTATGTGTATATATGTATTACTGTACTAATAATTATATGCATTGTATGTAGAAATATATTTAATATGATTGTACATGTATAGCCTATATCAGATTGCTTGTCGTCTTGGGGAGGGGGGAGGGAAGGGAGAAAAGAATTTGGAATTCAAAATCTTATAAAAGTGAATGTTGAAAATTAAAATAAATTAATTACTTAAAAATAATTATATGCATTATAAAATACAAAACACAGAAATATAAAAGGGGTGAGATAAAGATGTAATAATATTTGATTCTAGAGTCAGTAGGGAACCATTGTCCTTTCATGAGTAGGGGATGGACATGGTCATACTCACGCTTTAGCCAAATCAATGTGGCGTCATTGTGTGGGGGATAGATTGGAAAGGAGGCAGACTAGAGGCAGGGAGACTAATTAGAAGGTGAGAGGTAAAGAGGCCTTTAATGAGGGTGGTGGCTATGTAAGGAAAGAAAAGGGGCTAGAGTCGACATTAGAGTGGTAGAAGAGGTGGAAAAGATTGGCACCTGATGGGTGATGTGGGCTGAGGGACAATGAGGAGGCAGGTGAATAGAGGGATGACGGTGTCTTTGAAAGTAAGAGGAAAATTTGGAAGAGGTGGTTTTGGAGGGAAAGAATGTGAAGAGCAGAAACCATCCATCCTAGTCCACTCACTTTAGAAAGGAGTGGGTGGGGCTGCTAGTGGCCGATCACTGACCTCTGCTGCAGATCTGGAGGACAGAGGGTGGGTATGAGGGTTGCTGTGGGGATTTTCCCCAATGGAGTTTACACAGGGGCTGCTTTGGATGCCTGGAGAGGGGTTAGGTTATACTATCCCCTTGAGAGGAATAGGTTGGAATCAGGAAGAGACAGAGAGGAAGAAGAGGAAAAAGTGAAGGCTCCTTGTTGGAGTCACATTCCACTATCGGGTATTGTGGGGAGAATGGACATAACTTATTCTCTGACCCTCATATTGACTGATCACACTTTGGGGCCAGGGCATCATTCTCCTGGGAAGCAGGACACAGCCCCTGCTTTGAAGATCATTGTTCTACTTTCCAGCTAAACCGACCTATCTGGTATTTCCTGAACTCATTCCTCCATGTCTAGAATACATGCCCTTCTCACCTGAGACTCTTTAGAATCCTCAGCTTCCTTCAGAACTCAGCTCCGGTTATCCTTGCTGTGAAATGCCTTTCCTGACATTCCAGTCCTTAGCATTCTCCCTCTTCTTATGATCTTATAATTTACTAATCCGTTTACGTGTTGTTTTTCTCTGGTAAAATATAAGCCCCTTGAGGACAGGGATCATTTGTCATTTTGCCTCTTTTTTCCCCAGCATCCAGCCTTGTATCTTATATATGGCACTTAATAGATGCCTATTGAATTGAATTTGAGTTTTGTGGACCACTCGGGCTGAGCGCCCCTGACCGCCTCTCTCCTCTTCTCCCTCCAGCCCTCTGGAGAGCAGTCATGTCGACCCTACTGGATATCAAAAGCAGTGTGCTGAGGCAGGTCCAGAGAAGCCAGTCTTTTCGAAGGAGAGCTGATGAGGCCGCTGCATCTGGAGCAGCAGCAGGACCCAGCTCCTCCCTGCAAGAAGGTGGACCTGAGACAAGCGCCGCCAGGTGAGTCCTACAAACTCAGCAGCAAGGACCTGCTGAGCGGACAGTGCCCAGGTAGAACAGATCTTGTTCCAATCAGCCCTTGACTGGGTAGGAGGATGACGAGAATGTTACAGTTTCTTGTCTAACGTACTAATATTACAAGATTCAACTGGCAAAAGCTACTCACACCCCCAGTGCTTTCAGGACTAAACTCGATCCCCTCTCTTGACATCCCCCAGACCATTGCTGTTTTCTGAATGATGCTCTCTGGATCTTAACTTATCCCCTAGTCCCAAACCAAATGGACGGTCCGGCAAGAGTTGACAATTTATATAGAGAGTGATCTACAGATACACATGCAGATGGCAATAGGAGAGATTTAGAGGGCTTAGCATTTATCCCAAGCAAGAGAGAAGCACCAGGAAAAGTCCTATTTGATTTCAAGTAAGATCGATTAAGTGCCAATTATTATGGAGAAGGCGCTGTGCTAGGTACTGGGGATACATTGTGAGTCTTGTTCTCCAGCTGCCTACCATCTAACGGGGAGTGAAGGGAGATCAGCACACAGATCAGCCAATCAATCAACAAGCATTCGTTAGATACCCACCATGTGCCAGGGGCAGCTAGGTGGCACAGTGGAGAGAGTGCCCGGCCTGGAGTAAAGAAGACCTGAGTTCAAATCTGGCCTCAGACACTTACTAGCTGTGTGGCCCTGGGCAAGTCACTTCACCCTATTTGCCTCAATTTCTTCATCTATAAAATGAGCTGGAGAAGGAAAGGGCAAACCACCCTACTATCTTGGCCAAGAAAACCCCAAATGGGGTCGCAGAGAGTGGGACATGGCTGAAAACCACTAACCAACCACAAATGTGCCAGGTATTATATCAGGGGCTAGACTAGAGCTACAGAGACAAAAATGAGACAGTCCTTGCCATCAAGAGCTTACATTCTGTCATTAAAAAAACAACAACAAAAACTGCGATACAGTAGAGAGTGAGAAGTAGAGGTCTAGGCAAACTATACAAGAAACGGGAGGAAGGGGAGTATATTTAACCTGGTTAAAGCAGAGTTGAACCACATGGCCTTGGAGGCCCTTCTAATTCTAGATTTGTGATCCAAAGTGTAGAATTTCTATATGTTTATGGAAGACTTTGAATGCCAGAGTGAAGGAGGAGTTCATACTTTATTCACTAGGCAAATTTTGACGTTTAGTCATTTCAGTTGTGTCCACCTCTCCATGACCCTATTTGGGGTTTTCTTAGCAAAGATACTAAAGTGGTTTATCATTTCCTTCTTGAGCTCATTTCACAGATGAGGAAACTGAGGCAAACAGGGTTAGGGGACTTGCCCACGGTCACACAGCTAGTCAGTGAAGATGAGACTTCTTGATTCCAAGCCCAGTGCTCTGTGCATTATGGTGCCACCTATAGCCAGTAAAGGTTTGTGAGGCATGACATGATTAACACTGTCTTAGAACTATGAGTCACCCAGCTACATGTAGGATAGATTGGAGAAGGGAGTGACTTGAGGGTAAGAAAATCAGCTAAGAGTCTAGTCCTATCTGGTCCCTCTTAATTTAATTGTCCAATAAAATTGATAAGTAGGAAACTTGCTAACTAGGAAGGCTTCAGCCTACTCCCCAGCTAGAGAAAGGTATAATATGAAGGCAGAATTCATGATTTCAAAGAAAATCATAAATATGCCCGAATGGTTCAGAATCGCAGGATATAAGGAATTCTCAAAGTAAAAGGCAGAGGAATTAAAGCATTTATTCAAGCTCCAAAGTAGCAGACCCACAGACCAGGGTCCCCAATTCGATATCCTGGCCAAAAGCTTCCAGGCCCAATAAGTCTGCCTCACAATAGTAACCAGGAGGTTACAGAAAAACATTATGACAGTAAGCCAAATCATATTCGTGCTCCCCCTCAATGCTGGGGCCTTCCGGTAAGAAGATTACCCCACTGGCCTCAAGTCCTTGCTCAGCACCCTCCTGTCTGCACATGGGTCAGCCCTGCTCTTGGTAGCACCTGCTGCTTCAGCTTCTTCTGCTTTGGCTTCTGCTGCTGCTGCTTCCCCTACTTCTGCTGCTGCTGCCTCCACCACGTCTCAATCTCCAAGCTGTGTTCTCTCTTTTTATGCAGTCATTAGACATCATCCAATGGAATAGAACATCATCTGAGCGACCAGAACCCAGACACCCACTATTGGCTCTGGTCTTAGCAACTCCCCCTAGGACCCTGGGGGCTTCACGCCCTAGCACCTAGCAGCTAGGGGCCTTGGGCCTACTTGGGAGTGAAGATACAATCAGATCTCCCTTCATTGGCCCCACCTGGGGCCCCACCTAAAGCCTATTCAAATGGGGGAGGGGGAGAGCTTCTCATCTACTGATTGCCTTAATATTCGGTCCCAAGACTTTTCACATCCATTACATAGGCAACTTGTGTCTAAATAGCTACAAACTCTTCTCCTTTTTTTTGTACAGTAGAATCCCCCTGAAATGAACACATCACATTTGCAAAATACTTCACATAACATCTCATCATCAGAGTGGCCACATGGCTCACTTGTTAGCCCCTAGATCTTTGTATACATTACATACGTCAATGGGAAACTTGTGTCAATAATACCACAACAATAAAACAGTACAACAGTGATAATACAAAATAAGTACACAGAACAATATCATCATTCCCCACCTCGAATGAATGGGGCTCAAAGTCTTGGGGCATGGGGCAAAGGTCTCATTCTCCATAGCTTCTTCTTGCTGAAGTTGGACTTAGAGCTGTCCCTGCCCCAAGAGATCAAGAGTCCTATTTGAGAGGTCAATTCTTTAGCAAGCTGGCAGGAATTCCAGGAATGCTAGGTGCTTAGGCAGTCATCTGAAAGTGTAGGGTACTTAGGCCTAAAAGAGACAGAAGTAGCAACCAGGTTAACCAAAACAAAGAACAAAAAGGGTAGGTAAGTATGGTCTATTATCCTTCAGATAAAATCATTTCCATTTTGATTGAGACTCCAATTATGCAAAAATTCGATCTCATAGCCTAACTCAGGTAGGAAATGTTTCTTTTCAAAGGGAACACAATGAGGAAACTAAGTCAGAAGGGTCCCATCCTAGATAGAGACTAGGATTGCCCTCAAGGCTTTTTCCCCAGACACAAACTTTCATCTGTTAATCACACAAGATCACCTTCCCTCCCAGTGGCTTGTAGAGTTTATCAGCATCAGCCATACTTCTGGAGTCCATGAATCTATTATTAAAGCCCTATTCATGGTAAAATATATGGCTCAGGGGTACGATTTGGTAATTATCTTCCCCTGAATAAACAACTGTTACAGTATTGTCCTTCCCATAGGCTATGACTTCTGCAGCCTGAGTGAATGATATTTGTATGTTGGATTAAAGTAAGATTGTTAACCCCTTAACGTTGCTCTCCTTAGTAAAGCAGATCAAAAGAATCTGGGCTTGCAGCATTCTGTGAGCTGGTTGTTGTTGGTTTTACACCTCCCACAGCAGCTGCTAGCTGGATTGTTGAAACAAAAGGTCCTTCCATCACTATATAAGTCCACCATCTTGATTTTTTTATGAACTTCCCATTTAGTTTCCAAACAAAAATAATTTTATTCTCCCAGCTTTGGCAGGATAGGGTGACCTCTAGACCTCTTCTGACCATTCTGATGTGGCTTCTTGATAGGGTTATAAGGGATGAATCCTAGCCACTAGATACAGGACATTTTTACCAGGCCCACCCTCATGGTCTGCCTAAATGTCTTTCAACAAACTACATCGTACGATGCCTCTACTGGATGGAACCTGGGTGTAGTTTGTTGAAGGACATTTATCAAAGATCATATATTTAGAACTAGAAGGAGTCTTTAAAAAGGCCATTGAATCTAATCCCCCTCTTTTTTCTTTGAGGGGGGAAGACGAGGCAATTGGGGTTAAGTGACTTGCCCAAGGTTGCAGAGCCAGTAAATGTCAAGTGTCTGAAGGTGGATTTCAACTCAGGTCTTCCTGACTCCAGAGCTGGTGCTCTATTCACTGCACCACCTAGCTGCCCCGCCCCCCCTGCCTTTTTAATAGGAGAAAAATGAGGCATAGAGAGATTAAGTGATCAGATTTCCTGATCTCCAAGTCCAGGACTCTATTTACTAATGCTAAGCATGCTACTCACTGCTAATGAGCGCTTATAGAGCACTTTAACCTTTGCAAAGTGCTTTACATATGCTCTCTCTCTTCATCCTCACAATAATCCTGTGAAGAAGCTGCTATTATTATCCCTATTTTACAAGTGAGGAAATTGAGGCAAGGCAGGGTTAAATTACATGGCCAGCATCACATAGTAAGTATCCCAGGCAGAATTCAAACTCAGGTCTTCCCACCTCCAAATCTAGCACTCTCTCTGCTACCCTATGCTGTCTCCAGCCTGGATGTAGAAGGAGCTAAGTGATGCAGTGGATGGAGTATTGGTCTTAGAGTCAGGAAGACTTAAATCTCGCCTCTCACATTTCCAGGTGTACTTACTAGTGATACTTACTAGCTTTGTGACCATGGACAAGTCACTTAACTCTGTTTGCCTCAGTCTGTATGTAAAGAGCTTTGGAAACCTTAAAATGATATATAAATGTTGTTAGTTTTATTATTGAGGGTATGGACTGGAAGCCTTGATGGTTGTGCCCATCCCTAGATCCATTTTCTTAGAGGACCTCAGTCTCCTCTACATCCCTCAGACTCCCTGACATTCCCCGTCAGCTGCAGTAGGAGGGATAGGACCCTGGGGAGAAGGCTTGATTTGTCTGACTCTGGCTTTGACAGCAACAACTGTTCCATGGCAGATTAGTGAAGCTGAGCTGCCCTTTTCAGAAGGAAGATGAAATGTCAGATCTGTAATGTTCTGGAGCCCTGGCATCTCTTCCTTCTGGGGAGCTATTTTTATACTCTCCAAGGCTATCTAGGCACACGGTGTGCCTAGGTGAAAAGTCTACCTCAACAAGAGTTGTAAAGCCTGTCAGTTCTACAATGTAAAGAAAGAGGAGTCAGATCCCTTCACTCTCTGGTCCTCAGTTTTCTTTGCTACAAAAGTGGAGAAGTTGGTCTGGATTCCCTCTGAGGCTCCTTCCATGGCAGACGGATGTAGGATTGTACTAAGTCCTCTCCTCTGGACTATACCTTCCTTATCGTAGAAGGATGGGAATTAATGCCATCTCTGGCAATGTCCAAAAACTGAGTCTCCTCCCTCTCCAGTTCATCCGTTGCAAACTCCAACAACTTTCACTAAAAGGAAGTTCTCCCTTGCATTCACCGTAAGTCTCTCCTGCTACAGGTTTTCTGAAATTAAAAAATTTTTTTTCACATAACCAAGTATTTATTTTCTCTCTCCAACCTTCCCACCCTGGGAAAAGAAAATGAAAACCCTCGTGACAAATTTACATAGTCAAACAAAGCAAGTTCTCAATCTGGAAATAAAACGTCTCATTCTTCATCTTTTGTCCTTCACATGTCTGAAGGTGACATACTCTATCCTCTGTCTTCTGGGATTGTAGCTGTCATTGCATCAATCATAATTTTCTTTTTTGTTTATTTGTTTGTTTTGTGGGTTTTTGTGTTTTTTTATAAATAATTTTTTTTATTTTTAGTTTACAACACTCAGTTCCATGAATTTTGGGGTTCCAAATTTCCTCTCCCTCCCTCTCCTTCCCCTTTTCCCAAAGACAGCATGTAATCTGATATAGGTTCTACATATACCTTCACATTGAACTTATTTACATAATAGTCCAGTTGTAAAGAAGAATTATAACCAATAGAATGAATCATGAGAAAGGAGAAATGAAACCAAAAAAGAAGGAAAAAAAGAGAGAGCAAAGTGTTTGCCTCAATCTGCATTCAGATTCCCTGATTCTTTTTCTGGATGTGCATAGCTTTTTCCACCATGAGTCTTTTGGTTTTTTGGTGTTTTGTTTTTGTTTTTGTTTTTACATCATGAGTCTTTTGGAGCTGTCTTTGAACCTTGCATTGATGAGAAGAGCCAAGTCTATCAAAGGTAATCATCACAGATACAATGTGTCTGTAATCACATATAAAGTTCTCCTGGTTCTGCTCCCCTCACTCAGCATCAGATCACCTAAGTCTTTCCAGGTTACTGTGAAGTGCTTCTGCTCCTCATTTCTTATAGCACAGTAGTATTCCATTACATTCATATACCACAGTTTGTTCAGCCATTCCCCAATTGATGATGGATCAGAATTTTCAAGTCTTTCAAAGTTTGTTTTCCTTTACAATGCTGTTGTCACTGTATACATTATCCTCCTGGTTCTGCCTACTTCCTCGTGCAGCAGTTCATACAAGTCATCCCAGGTTTCCCTGAAACCGCCTCTTTCATCATTTCTTCTAGCAGAGTCATATTCCATTACACTCATAGGTCCTAATCTCATCCATCCATTCCCCAATAGATGGGCACCCCCTTAGTTTTCAGTTTTTGTGGTAGTAAAGGTGCTGCTGCAGTTTAAGGCCCATTTTCCCCTTTGATTCTTCGTCAAGCAGGCTGAACCACCGTTCATCATCTTCGTCTATGAGCACTTTTCATGGCCTTGAGGCCCAGTCTGACTCTTTTCTCCCCCATTCCCCCCCGCCCCGTACCTCCTCCCCCTCCCACCTCTACTCTTCAGGCAGAAATCATTTTTGTTCCTGTCACCTTTATACCTTTCTTCTTTTGTGTCTGGGGAGCACAAAAGAGGCTGGCTGACCTCTCCAGGCTACTTATTGACGAGAGATGTTCAGTCTTCATGAAATCCAATCAGGGAATTCAAATCAGCTCTGTTTCCTAAGAAGCCCACTTCAAAAGGTTTGAGTATTGTTGAGAAGGAGCCCAATGGGAAAGAGGGGTTGAGGTCACTCATTTTCTTCTCCTGCTCTCGCCTTCGTCTGCAAGTCCTGTTTTCTTCGCTGGCTTTTTATTTTTTCCATAAACAGAAGGAAGGGGTAGGAGTCATGGGCTGGCTGCATGAGAAGGTCACTGTACTGGAATCGAGCTCCTCTCCCATCCCCCTCTCAGAGTCCTCTTTTCCCCTTTATACTTTCCTCACACCAAGCCCCATTCCTCTCCATGAGTACTCTTCCTTTCATTTGTTTGGAGAACTGAGGCCTCAGAAGAAGTTGCTTACATTTTTTTAGATACCTAGTCTGAAAGCTGGCTAGTCCTGCCTAATGTCTCCTTACCCCAGCATGGCAGGGCAGGATGCTGTGTCTATGCCCAGGTGAGACTGTCATCTCCTAGAAATACTAGAGGTGGCAATTTGCTAGGGACTTATTCTAGCAGCCTGCCTTGCTGACTGAGCCCCATCAACCTGAGACCTCTGGCCTCCCATCATTTTGTTGGGTGATGGTCACAGAGAAACTGAACAATGAATGCGAAGGAGTCAAGGCACTGATATTCTCCCCCTGGTCTGGTTGCTGGTTCCTGTGAGACCCTGGACAAGTCACTGTACTTCTCTGAGACTCAACCTATTCATCTAGAAATGAGGTGGGTAAGATGGGGTGTAGGGTAACAAGTCCATGCAAACACCAGGTAGAGACAAAAGTAAGAGGGATGGTTGAAAACATTGGGAAGGCCTCAAAATCTGGAAAGGCTGTTATTCCTGGAAAGAGCATTTCATAAGACACATTGTGATGTAACAGGAAGAGCCCTGATTTTGGAATCAGGAGATCTGAGCTCAAATCCCACAGACTCTGGACAAGTTAATTGACTTGTGGACCAAAAGGAGCTCCCTCCCTTCTTTCCTTAAATCCCTTCTGTGATCCTGTAGAGCTTTAAATATTATGAGACGGTGACCTTCTAGAAGGCTGCTGGATCTGAGCTCGGAGCTGGGGACTGCTTGGTCCTTGTATCAGTGATAAAGCTGGAGAAGGTAAAATGGCCTGACCAACATAATTGATAAAAATCATGTGTGTATTTCCTTTTATCTCCATTGTCTCATGGCATCCTCACAGCAGCTTTGGGAGGTGGTCAGGGCAGGTTCAATATCTCCATGTGGCTCATGAGGAAATGGAGACCCATCTCCCAGGCAGTGTGACCTAATGGAAAGAGTTAGATCTGGAGTCAGAGAGCATGGGGATGAATCCTGGTTCTTCTGCTTTCTGGCTGTGTGACCCTGGGCAAGTCATTTAACTTTGTGGAGCCTTGATTCTCTGAAACTGTGAAATAGGGGTGATAAAAATTGTGCCACCTTCTTCCCAGGATGTTGTTAGGAAAGAGCTTTGTAGACTTCAAAGTACCATAGAAATGTGTAGCTATTGTTGAAATGGTTGTTCTCAGGATTATTATTGTTGGAAGCCAATGGCTGGGACTGGGGACAGCACCTGCTGGGATTTGTTGGCTCAGACCCCAGACCTCTGGTCTGTGGGGCAGAGTCAGTGGCTCACCCTGAAACTCCCTGCCTCTGTTATCCTCCAGGGAGGAAGGAGATGATGGTGACTTCTTTTCGAAGATGAAATTGATTCTGAAGAAGAAGGAAACCAGACAGCGTTTGGGGCGGCTGGAGGTAAGAAGGGCAGTCGGGCTAAAGGGTTCAGGAGTTCCAGTGTCTATCTCCCCTGGCACCCTCCAGTTTCCCAAAGCTGTTTCTTTGTGGGGAGCTGGAGCCAGGAGTCCTCAAGGCTTGCACTGAGGCAAGGAAAGGTGGATACTTGGTTGCTCTTTAAACAGCTCAAAGGCTTTCTGTAAAGCCAATCCAAGAACCCAGGGCTGCACAGTACCAGGGGTTTCCAGTGGTGGGAGTCTGAGGCTCTGTAATTCAGATGTAACCCACGTGTTCAGCTCTGACATTACAGGTCCTCTAATGTTGGAATTCCTAGCTCAAGATCCCTAAACTTTTTTTTTTAATTTTGGTAACTAATTGGTTTCCTTTAAAATACATAGGCATTTTGTTTTATGCATTTAAAAACCTATTCTGAGAAGGGATCCATAGGCATCACCAGACACAAATGAGATTAAGAATTCCTGTTCTTGTGTGACTTGGCTGCCAAAAGTAACCCTAGCCCCATAGGATTAACCCTAGCTAGGGGGTGGCCAATTAGAGTCTGGGGAGGCAGCTGCTTCCTGTTTTAGAGCGGAGGTTAGATGAAGGGAAATCCTTTTGCCTCCCTAACACCTTTCTACCTCCACTCCTCTCTCCCCATTTTGGAAGCAACAGTTGGACAGAGAGGTTAGTGGTGGACATGGCAAGAAAGCAGTACCCTAACTCCACTCCCCATGTACTCAGTGAGCTAAGGTACTGGGGATTGAGAGGGCTCTGCCTCCTTTCCCCTTCCCCATCCCAACTCTGCCATCCTCCTCTTGGGAGGAACCCATGGTCCACTGATCCCTGTCTTCCTTGCAGGGTGTCTTACACAGCAGTGCCCCTCCTCCTAGGGAGCCCCTGGGCCCTGGACATGCTGCTGAAAGCCTGATGCCAACCAAGAAGGAGGTAATGGAGAGAGTGCATCATGTCCTGCTCCTTAACTCTTCCCTGGACAGACTGGGGTGTGGGGAAGAGGCCCAGGTCTGCTCCCTCAGCATAGGAGTTCTACTTTGGGAGGTTGGGGTGCTTTAGTCCCCTGGCCTTGGTGGGCTGGGTATCTGGTGTTCCCAGCCCAGGTGCATTCTGCTTGCTGGGGTTCTTTAGATTTTACTGGGCCTTGGTTTTAGCCAGCAAATATCAGAAATCCCAGCCCCGTTTAGGATGCCTGTCCCAGGGGCTCCTCCTGGAAGGCTAGGAGCTAGTAATTCATAAATACCTTCCCTTAAGATTGGCACTAGTCCCTGCCCATCAAAGGAGACTGATAGGCAGTCAAGATACCAGGCTGTGGACAGGAAACCGTTCAATGTCTCATCCCACCTGGCTTTGCCTCTATCCCCACATCCGTAACAGATGGAAATGCTCTTTGAGGAAGCCCTGTACACTGTGTGCTACAGATCCGGGGTGGTATCCCCAGAGCATGTGGCCAGTGAAGATGAGCTCTTTGACTATCTTCAGAAGGTAAGTGGTCAGGAGAGATCCCCTGGATATCACCTTCCCTCCAATCCTGACCCAGGGAACCTCTTGAGAAAGGGAAAGCCCCTGAGGGAGGGGCTTCTTTAAGTGTTGATCCCATTTCCCCACCCCCAAAAGGGTGACAGCAGAAAAGTGATCCTCAGGGTACCCTCTACTGAGCAGCAGGTCAAAGGGGCTCTACCTTGGGAAGGAGGGGGGTAGATTTGTCTGCCCCTTGGGGAGTTTTCTTAGATTTTAGTTGGCCTTGGATTTAGCCAGCAAATATCAGAAATCCCAGTCCAGTTCAGAATGCCTGCCCCAGAGGCTCCTCCAGGGAGGACAGCAGCTAGTGGTTCTTAAGTACCTTCCCTTGAGACGGGCACTAGTCCCTGCCCATCAAAGTAGACTGATAGACAGCCAAGATACCAGGTCAGCATGGGGGGGGGGAGGGGAGGAAAGAGAGAGGGAGAAGGAGAGAGAGAGAGAGAGAGAGAGAGGGACTAGAGAGAGAAGGAAGGAAGGAAGGAAAGAGAGAAAGGGGGGAGGGGGATCCAAGTCATCCCCTGATCAGCTTCTGTCTCTGGAGTCCAGTCACCTGTCCTGTTTGTCCTCATGTCTGCTGTGTTTACTGTTTACTAGGTGATGGTAAAGGCTGTGGTTGTACAAACATCCATACTTACTAGTCTTTGAGTCTGTCTGGCTGCCCAACCCTACCTTCCCAATGCTTCCCCGAAGGTCACTCACAGTGCACTGTCAAGTATAGACAAAACACCTATTTTCCGGACCTCCTTTCCCAGGGCAGTGGACAGGGAATATGAGAGGGAAATGTGGCAGATTGTAGTCTCCTGAGTCCTAATGTATCAGCCCCGTCCAGGCTCAGACCCCTTTCCCCCACCCTCACAGACACACTGCTTTTCTGTGGTTCCACTGTCTGTGTCATGTCTATGTGTTGAGCATGGGAGTCTTGTTGTAAATGTGTATTTTTTTTAAAACTGTCTGCTGTCTTCTTTTGCTGTTTTCTGTTTGAAATCTTGCTCTACAGCGGGATCTGTCAGGGTAAGTAAAGTCCCTCTCCTCCCCTTCCCTATCCAAGTGCTTAAGGTGTGTGAGAATAGAGGGCTCAGCCCCTAAAACTGGTTACCCAGGCCCTGGGGAGCCTGCTCCAAGAAGCTGTTCATCCTTCCCCTAAATCAGCAGGAGCAGCCTCCGAGGAGCCTAGACACATAGCCCCATCTCCATCCCAATTTCCTTGCTTGTTTCAGAAATTGGGCCCAAAGGCCCCTGGAGGATGGATGGGAGAGTCTGGAGTTGAAGCTAACCAGTTCATGCCAAAAGTTTCCTTCCCACTCCATGCCACAGAGCCATAGGAGCTGGGAGGGACTTTAGACATCATGTAGTCTCAGCTCCTCCATTGGTCAGATGAAAAAACTGAGGCCCAGGGAGGAAAAGTGACTTGCCCAGGGACACAAAGCATAGTGTTAGAGTTTAGGACTAGAACTCAGGTCCGAGGGTCCCTAGTTCAGTATTCCTTTTTTTTTTTCCACTGCACCACAAATGCCTCTTACCACTGCTGGAGGGAGCCAGTTTTGGGGAGACCAAAAACCTTCTTTGCCCAGTTATTGAAGCTATAGAAAGTAAGAACTGGAAGGGCCTTCAAAGACAACCTAGACTCAGGCCTGCAGAGGTCATGGCTTTAATCAGTCACACAAGCACCTGGTTAACACCTACTATGTGCAGGCATTAGGCCAAGTGCTGGGGCTACAAATACAAAAGCAAGACAGCCATAGACACCTCCTCAGGGAGCTTACGTTTTATCATGTGTCACATACAGGTAGGATGTAGGCCAACTAAATATAAGAGGATTTTGTTGTTGTTGGAGAAATTCAGCGGAAGCAGGGGATACATTTTTTGCAGGAGTGGGGAACCTATGGCCTCAAGGCCACAGGTGGTCCTTTGAATCCAAACTTCACAGAACAAATCCCCTTAATAAAAGGATTTGTTCTGTAAAACTTGGACTCAGTCAAAAGGCCGTGCCCGAAGATCTAGAAGGCCACACATGTGCTTGAGATCGCAGGTTCCTCACCCATGGATAAAGAAAGGCTTCATGTGGAAGGGGCTACTTAATTACTTCCTCCAACCGATAGGTGCCTATTAAGCATATATGTCTTACATAATGTCTACATACTTAGACATTGTGTTAAGTGCTGGGGATTCAAAGGTAAGAGTAAAACACTCCCTGCCCTCTACATTCTAACTGGAGAAACAAAGGCACATAGATAGGAGGTAGATACAAAACACAGACAGAACAGATAGAAGGTAACTTTTTTTTTTCCAATTTAACAAGTATTGGGGCAGCTAGGTGGCGCAGTGAATAGAGCACCGGCCCTGGAATCAGGAGGACCTGAGTTCAAATGCGGCCTCAGACACTTGACACTGTATGACCTTGGGCAAGTCATTTAACCCCAATTGCCCTGCCTTCCCCCCTCAAAAAAAAACCAATCTAACAAGTATTTATTTTTCTTTCCTTTCCACCTCCCCCATCCCCATTGGGGGGAAAAAAATAACCTTGATACGAGGTAACCTTGTTGGGGGGAAAGAGAAAGAGGGACTAGGAAAGGCTTCATGCAGAAGGTGGCTGAGTCTTGAAGGAAATTGGAATTCCAAAAAGTGGAGTTGAGAAGGGAGACAGTATTCCTAGCATGGGGCGGGGGAGCAGTATAAAACGGGGGTAGAATGGGTGTATGAGGAACAGCAAGATGGCTATTACGAGTGGGATGTCGGGTGCAGGGAGGGCAGTAATGTGTAGAAGGTAAGAAGGGGGGATGGTGTGAAGAATTTGAAATGCCTCCAACAGAGCCATTAGTATTTGATCCCGGAGGTGATATAGAGTCACTGAAGTTTATTGAGGAGAGGGTGACCTGGTTAAACTATTTTAAGACCCTCACTTTGGTGACTCTATGGAGGATTGTTTGGAGTAGGGAGAGACTTGGGACAGGCAGCTCAGTTAGGAGGCTGAGTCCTGGTGAGAGGTGATGACTAAACCCGCAGCGCAGCGGCGTGACTATATGATGAAGTAATTGACACAGAAAGACAAAGACATGGGGCTAGGCGAGTCGTATGGTCAAGCTACAGACTGACTTTAATGGAGTTACTGACAGTATTTTATACAGGTTAATTGCTGAGTCATCCTGACTTCAAAGAAAAGTACAATAAAGCGTTGATTAAGTTTTTTGTCTCCTTGTTCCTGGGAACGAGACGCCAGTCTCCTACAGGCTAACAAATTGAAACATTTCTACTCTTTCCCACGTAGATAAACATACTGAAACATTTCTGTTCTTTCCCATGTGGATGATTGGCTGTGAAAGTGGGTTTTCTTTGCCACATCTTCTTATCCTGTACCTGGCCTTGCCATGAATAGACCCATTTTCAATTGATCCTGCCTTGCAGAGGTCTAAGAGGCCTAAACAGGACATAGCTGGCTCCCCACAGATGACAGTGGCAGTACCAAGGTGGTGTCTGTGAGTGGAGAGAAGCAAATGGTTATAATAAATGTCAAAGATCCAGCAACTGATTGGATATATGGAGTGAGGTAGGGCAAGGAGGTAAGAATGATAGATACCAAGGTTGTGAACGTGGGTGATCGGATGATTAGAGGAAAAAAAGTAGAGGTATTGGTTTTGGGAAGGGAAAGATTATGAGTTCTGTTTTACTTATGGGATATATAATGCAAACAGACAGATGGTGACCATGGGACTGAAGCTGAGGAGATAAACTAGGTCTGGATATATAGATAGGAATTATCTGCATAGAGGTGACAGTTGATCCCACGGAAGCTGATGAGATCACCAAGTGAAAGAAAAGAGAAAAGGGCCTAGGACAGAGTCTTGTGAGATGCTTACAGTTATAGGCATCACGTGGATGATGATCTAGCCAAGAAGAAGGAGAAGGAGTAGTCAAATAAGTGAGAGGAAGACCAAAAGAGGTAGCAGTACCATGAAAACCCAAGCCAAGAGAGTGTTGGAGACAATGAGCAATAGTGTTAAATGCTCCAGAGAGATGGAGAAGAGTGAGGAGGTGGGGGGAAGGCCGCTAAGAAAGCACTGGTAATTTTGGAGAAGGCAGTTCAGAAGTCAGAAGCCAGATGGACAAAGATTCAGAAGAGAGTGAGAGAAGAGTTAGACCCTTCCAGCATAGAAGGAGTTTGGCTGGAAAGGGAAGAGAGATATAGACTACTACTTACCCAAGATTACTGAGATAGTTAACTGGGATGAGAATTCAAGGGCCTGGATGGGGCCCAAATATCTCTACATCCCACAATCCACCCATTTGGACTGATTCTCTACCTGACACCCCATGGGAAAAACTCAGAATTCTTTAGGGAGAGTGAGTTCTAGGGGAGAGTGTGAGCCTAGTTCCCCATCCATAGAGGCCTTCAGTAACCTCCCCAGTAAAAGCCATTTGGAGATTAGGATCTGGGAGGCACAGTTGGGATAAGGAGAGGGGTTAAAGATTCTTTGGAAATTAAAAGTGACAGGTCTATAAATTTCCTCTCTTCTGGGAGAATCTAGCCCTTTGGAGCCTGAGGTTCAGTTAAGGTATTTCTCCTGAAGCCCCATAGCATGAGGTGGAAGGGTAAGTTGAGGAGCCTAGCCTTTGAGAGACTCTATATAGACTTAGACAGGCAATCTGTTGCCAGTGGTCAGGGGCTCTGGCAAGGCAAGCCATGCCTGTTTTCTGGGTTTGGGAATTGAGTACCCCAGAAAGGTTGTCTTTGTCACTCACCTACCATGGCTGTAGCCTCTAGGATTGTTACAGACTCCCCAGGTGGGAACTGACTCTGGGGGACAATCTGGGCCATCCCCCTGCCTTCAGGTAGGTCAGGACACATACCAGTCCAGGAGAATATCCCTCCTTTTCCAAATCTAAATTCATTCATTTATTTTTAAAAGTGACATTATTTATCAAAATGGGTGACACTTCTAGAGTTTGAGACTATGTGGTGTTGTGTAAAGAGCACTGAATTTGAAGTCCAGGAGGGAGTCATTATATGAAACACACTCATTTCTTTTATAACGATGTGATGGATGTGGATGTAGAGATGATGTGGGCTAAGAAAACCTGGGTTTGAATCCTGGCTCTGACATTTCCCTGCTATGTGACCTCACCCAAGTCACTTTGCCTTTCCGGGCCTCAGTTTCTTCACCTGTAAAATGGGGATAATAATACTTGCACTACCTTCCTCACAGGGTCATGGTGAGGAAAGCGCTTTGCGTACCTCAAGGTGGCATCAAAGTGGGAGCTGGTATTATTATCACTAAGCATGGAACTCCTGAAACCTGAGCAGCCCCTTTGCATCCTCTGTTCCGAGTCTTGTAGAGATGCCAATGTTGCAGTTGTTGGGAAGAGCAGGGGAAGTAAGGGGGTTAGTCCTCCTCTCTGGGCCAAGAGGCTGAGCATGCTCGTGAAATCAGTCCTTTGCCCTTTCCCCAGGATATGGGGCTGCGTTTGGCCTCACAGTTTGGGGAAATCCCCTTTGTGGGCCTGAATGAGGCATCAGGTCCTCATTGTTCCTCCCCATATCTCAAAAGGTTTTATCTTGGGAGAGGGAGGGAGGAAACCAGATTCATGGAGATGAATCTGACACACAGTGGCCAGTCGGGCTGATAGCTGAATGGCTCCTTGGAGCCCTGTGTGGCACCCGCATGGCCTGGGGTAGGCTAGTGAGCCCTTCCATTCTCTGCCCTGCATGCCCAGGTGTTCGGTATGAGCTCTTCTGAGCTGGAGGCAGCCCTGCAACGCGTGAGGGAGGCCAAGGTAATGGGGGACCAGTGTGGGAGGATATTGTGGGATCCCATGACCATTATTCTTGTGGCCCATTCATTTTTTTCAACGTTTTTGACCTCTAGTTCTTGCTCCCTGCTCTGCCAACCACAACCTCCCCCCCACCAAACTTTTCCTTTTCCCATTTGGTGTTCTGGAGACCCTTTTGTCTAGAAAGGCCCATGAAGATCACTCAAGGGTTGATAGCAAGATGGAAGGTAAAGGGAGTTTAGTAATCATCTGCTAAGATTGGCCCACTCTCCCCTTCAACACTGGGGCTTCCAAACCCTCCCACTAGCTAGACTGTTACAGCATCTTCCCAAGCCATTCAGACCTTCACTGAGGGCAGGTACTAGAGGTCCCTTCTCTTGGGTACCTAAGCCCAAGCTGGGGACTTAAGGACTCCCCAGTCACTGGCCCCTTTCTACTCTCTCAGCCTCCAGCATATTCTTTGAAAGTCACAGTTGTGCGGGCCAAGAACCTCCTGGCCAAGGATGCCAATGGTGAGTGAGTTCTGTCCTTCAGATCTCAACCGTTCAGTTTGATTGATGGATTTCTACCTTCTTGTACGCCTTGTATTTCTCCTGGGGGGAAAAGAGAAACAGGCCTGCCTGGCCCTGGAGTTACCAAGTCCTTCCCCTCATCAGGGGGAGTTGGGCTTGAGCAAGGGTGCTAATCATAGTCATACTTCCCCTGACTTGCTGTTGAGGGCAGGGACCAAACCCTTAGTGGGATTGGACCTAGTTAATTTGTAGTTCTAAGAAACTGCTACCTTGTTCTCAGACAAAAGCTACTGACATGGGACTGGTAGATTGTCATCTAACAGCTGGGATGGTTGGGGTTTGGTGGGAAAGAATCCTACCCAGGGGAACTAGATGGGATAACCTCTGGAGAGTGTTCACCAAAGCTGGAGAAACTGGCTTTGTCTCCCAATTTCTATGGATGTAAGTGGGGAGGGGGAAATTAGGAGCTGAAAGCAAGAGTGTGTGGTAAGGAGTAGGGGCAGACCTAGGTCCTGTAATAGGTTTCTGGCCATAGCCTTTGCTTGTTAGGTTGGAGGGATGTTTTCCCTCCTGGTGATTCCTGTGTTAATGCCTAAAAGTAGTTTGAAATCCTCCAGCAGATCTTAAGGTCCATAGGGCGGGCCTGAGGCCTGAGTGCAGGACTTGGGATGGGTAGTGGGTAGTAGATAACTATGCCTCATCTACCCAGGGTTCAGTGACCCATACTGCATGCTGGGCATCCTGATCGGCCAGAGCCCCCGAGAGCAGGGGGAAAAGAAAGAGCGAAAATTCAGCTTTCGAAAGCGAAAAGAGAAGGTAGAAAAACGCAACAGCGCTCGAGATGTGCTCCCGGCCAAGTACATCCAGGTCACCGAGGTCAAGAACAGCACTCTGAATCCTGTCTGGAATGAGCACTTCCTATTGTAAGGATATGAGGCTCTGGCCAGCTGCGGGTTGGGGTGCAACTCAGCCCCTGTGGCTAGAAACAGGGCCCTGGCCTTGGGTCCGGGGTAGCTGGGCAGCTGACCACCTTAGGACTATTCACCCAGCCATGCAAAGAGCATGGATCCAGGAGGAAAAGGAGGGAACCCAATGGCTAGAACAGGCAACCCCTAACAGTTATTCCCATTTTACAGATCAGGAAAATAAGAGCTCACACAAGGGAACAACTTGGCAATGATAATCCAGTGATTTAGTGGCAAAAGCTGGACTAGACTGGGTCTCCTAATTCCTAACTGTCCTGGGCTCTCGTTAGCAATCAGATTTGTACAGAACTTTCTCATCCATTTTCTCATGTGATCCTCATGGTAGCCCAGTCAGCAAAGCAGGGAGGGGACAGCTATCCCTGTTTTAGAAATTAAGCCCAGAGAGGGGGAAGTAATTTATCCAAGGCTGCACGGAGAGTTGGTGGATGGTAGATTTAAAGTTGACATCTAGCCCAACTCTGCCCTTTCACAGGTAAGGAAACTGAGATTCTAAGAAAATTAAGTAACTTGTCCAAGGTCACACAGTAGCAGATTCAGGATATGAGCCCAGGCCCTCTGATCCCAAGTCTAGTATTCTTTTCATTCTACCAGGCTGCCTCTCCTGACTCCCAACCTGTGGTCATTCCATTGCACCACAGTGGGTGATGAGAGACACAGCACGGGGCTCAGAGCTATCCCTGGAAATTTGCTTCAGGGACAGGCTGGGGAAAACTATCCCTCTCCTGGCCATGCCTGAGCAGAGGGTGGTCTTTTTCTTTCTGGCAGTGAAATAGATGATGCCTCCAATGACCAGCTGCACCTGGACATATGGTAGGAAGGGCAAAAATCTTCTGGCTGGGCTTAGGGCTGGCTGGTGAGGTCCATGGCCCACAACTGGGTCTCTTGTGTCTTTCAGGGACCACGATGATGACGTCTCTGTGGCCGAGGCATGCAAAAAACTTAACGAAGTGATTGGCTTCAAAGGAATGGGCAGGTACAGACAGCAGACACGTAACACTGTGGCCAGAAAAAAAAGGTGGGGTGGGGGTGAGATGAGGGAAGGGGGAGGGGGAAGGAAGACAACCAAAGGGCTTCCAGCATGGAGCCACGTAGGAGAAACAGCCACACCTATGGATGATGGTGTGGACCATGGAGTCTGTGGGCCTCAGCTTCCCAGTTCTTTGCCAAACCCTCCTCTTGTTTTGGGCCACAGCCAGCATAGGGCCCCTGGGGAAAGCACCGAGGCATTAGCTACTGATAGTCTTCTCTAAATATCAGGGAGGGAAAAAACCTAAAGAGTAGGGGAAGTAGGAGGTAAGGATGATTACTTGGGAATTTGAGGATTTCAGGATTCCTCCATTCTCTTCTTCTTCCTACAGGTATTTCAAACAGATTGTCAAATCAGCCCGGGCTAATGGGATGGCAGGAGCTTCAGAAGACAATGCTGATGACTTCCTGGGCTGCCTCAACATCCCCATTCGAGTGAGTAAAGAGAAAACCACTTTCACTCCTCCAACTGCTATCAGCAGCTTCCCTTCATGAGGGAAGGGGAGCCGACAGAGGGTGTTACTCTAGTAACATCTATGTCAGCTCGGTGGGGAGAACATGTCTCTAGTGGGGGCTGCAGCACTCTGTCCTGAGCCCTAGCTATTGAATATTTTATAAATGACTTGGCCGAGGGCCTAGATAACACAGTTATCAAAGTTAGACGATGATACAAAGTTGGGAGAGACAGTGAACATGAAGGATCCTATGAAGCAAGAACCAAAAAGATATGGACATGGGCCAGCTGGCACAAGGTGAAATATGATAGGTTTAGAAAATCACAGGCCCAGCAAAAAAACAAAACCCCACAAAGTCAGAAAATGTGGGTTTAAAACATCAACTACACGTGTCTATCAGGCTGAAGGAGGTCTAATGAGACAATGGTTCATATGAAAAGGACCTGGAGGAGGGGGAGGTTTCCTGGTACACTAGAAGCCCAATATGTGAGTTATCAGTAGGATGTGGCAGTCAATCAATCACCACAAGCATTTATTTAGAGCCTACTGTTTACCAGTCACTGCTAGGTACTGAGGATACAAGTCCAAAGAATGAAACCGTCACTACTTCTAGAATGTAAGAGAGCTTACGTCCTGATGGGGAGGATAACGAGTGCATATAGAAATATGTTTCAAGTGAATAAATACAAATCCAAAGTGTCCCCAAAGTGGTCATCTAATGGGCTCACGGCTGCACTAAGACTTTTGTAGTTGAATACAAGGTAGTCTGGGACTGAAATGCCTCATAGTGGTTAATTAAAGGGATGGCCTGTTAATTGAAAGAAGTGTTGATAGTGCTAACTATCTGACAAGGAATGGTGGGAAAGACAGCTGTTAAAAGACATTAATTGTAACAGAGAAGACATGTATGGAGATCACTAACCCTGTAACATTACTGTATTTTACATGGTAGTTACTTGTGTTGTCATATCCATTCTACATTGTAAGTTCCATGTTGTTGTTGTTGTTCAGTTGTGCCCAGCTCTTTGTGACCCCGTTTGGGGTTTTCTTAGCAGAGATACTGGGGTGGTCTGCCTTTTCCATCTCCAGCTCATTTTACCGATGAGGAACTAAGGCAAATAGGGTTAAGTGACTTGCCCAGGGTCACATGGCTAGTAGGTGTTTGAGGCTGGATTTGAACTAGGGAAGACAAATCTTCTGATTCCAAGCCCAGTGCTCTATCCACTGTGCCATCTAGCTGCCCCAAGCTCCACGAGGGCAGAGATAACAACTATTTTAAACTTTGTTTCTTTCCCAAGTCCTTGGGGCAGTGCTCTTCACATAGGAGATTCTTAATAAATGTTTGAATTGGGAAAAAACTGTTACTAATATTCCAGACCTGCACTGAGAGGCATACTTTCCAAAACCAGAGAGATAGTAGTCCAGGTATGTTCTTTCTTGGTCATGCCATATCTGGGGTCTTGTGTTCTGTTCTGGGCTCCATCTTTGGAAGGACATAGACGGTGTGGAGTACCATGAGTAGAGGGCAGTCAGGATGGCACAGAGCCTGGAGACCACGCTGGCCACATATGGGTGGAAGCACCTGAGGAAGTCTAGCTAGAGACCAGAATGGTTAGGAGAAGTATGATTGCTGTTTTCAAGTGTGAAGGGTGTCATATGGAAAAAGAATGAGACTCGTCATGTCTGGCCCCAGAGGACAGAATTAGGAGCAACAAGTGAAGGTTGTAGAGACAATTTTAGTCAAGTCAACAAGCATTGAGTAAGTTCCTATTGGGAGGGGCACTGCGTTAAGCACTGGGGATCAAACCAAGATGTCCATTTGCAAAGTCCATTGTCTCCAGGAGCTCGAGGTCTAGTTGGGTAAGACAACATACAAACAACTATGTACAGACAAGATATACACAGATTATGTTAGAACTAATCCACAGAATCATCAGCGCTTAACTAGCACTTTTGGCATTATTCAAACTCACATTAAGGGGGATTGGGAAAAACTTCTTGTGGAAGATAGGACTTGAAGGAAGCCAGAGAAATCAGGGGGTGGAGATGAAGAAGGAAAGAGTTCTAGTGAAAATGCCTAGACTTCGTAGATGTCTTGCTTTAAGTGTGATGTAAGGAAAAGCTTCTTAGCGCTTTGAACTCTCCAAGAATGGCATGGGCTGCCTGGAGAGGTAGTGAATTCCTGTCACATGGTAAGATATTAAGAAAGGTTTGTTGACTAGAGTTTTCCAAGCACAGATGTGGCACTTCTGTTGTAAAGTGGATCAAGTATTAGACTAAATAACTCCCAAGGTCCCTTCCATCTCTGAGAGCCTTAGAGGGGAGCAGATCCCAGGAACCCCCTTATACTCTCTCTGCTCCTGCTCCCAGCTAGAAAAAGGAAAACCCAAAGAACTGTCAACTACTGCCCAGGTCTAATCACATCTGAAGCAGATTGTGAGGCCCTACCTCTCAGGAGCAAGAACTGGCTATCTGGCTTCCCAGGTTCTGCTTCCCCAGTTTGTGGTTCTTGCTCTTAGCCCTGGGATGTGATGGGAATGAACCCTGGGTGCAACAACAAAGCAGATGGTGATGCCTCTTTCTTAATGTCATTTCTATCAATAAACCATATCAGTTTGTGATGTTGAACCATTTAACAGATCCAAGGACTTTGGTGACAGGAATTTTTTTCCCCCTGGATCTTCAGAAGCTGTGGCTGCAGCTCCTGAAGGAGCATTTACTGGACTGCATCTCCATGGGGGCTGCCTCCCAGCATGATGGCCAAGGCCACTGGACAGGAAACACAGCTTTTCCCAAAGCTCTTGGATTCAGGGTCCTAGGCTGTCTCCATCAGAGTCTGAAAGGAGGTAGGGGTCAAGGTGGTGGTGGTGGTGGTTTGGCTTGCACAGCACATGCTGCCTCCCTCCTCTGCCTGAAGGTGTCTGGCTGCTTTACCAAGTTGCCTCAGACAACTTATCAGGACATATGTATCATATCATAGAAGGACTAGAATCTCCCATGGGTGAGTTTACCATGCTAGAATTCCATAATACTAACATTACAGATCTGTCACATATTCAAGTATGCCTTTGGACACCTTCCTCCCCTTCTCTGGATGCCATAGAATCTCAGAGTTGGAAGAAACCCAAGAGGTTCAGACTGTACCTAAGTAGTAATCTCCTGTATGATATTCCGGAGATGAGGTCATCCAGCCTCTGGTTGAAGACCTCCAATGGTGGTGAATTCCTTCCTTCTCTCTCGTCCCATTCTATCCCAAATAAGATGGCCTCTTGCACTTCTAGACAACTCTCATTTTTAGGAAGTTTTCCCTTATAAATCAAGCCAAAATCTTCCACTCTGTAACTCCTTGTTCTGCTCTCTGGGGCCAAGCAGAGCAAAGTGAATCCCTCTTCCACATGACAGCTTTTCAGACTCTTGAAGACAGGGCTCATTTACCACCTTAAGACTTCTCTTCTCCAGGCCAAACATTCCCCGCTCCTCATTTGGCAGTCATTAGCCATACTACTCTGCTCATCTTCCTTTGGTTATATTTCACTTTGTCAGTGTTCTTTCTGCCCAGAACTGAATGCGTTTCTTTAGAATAGTGTGGCCAGGGCACAGATCAGTGGGACTACTGCCTTCCTTGTTCTGAACACTGAGCTTCCACTAATGCAGCCTAAAATAGAATTCGCTCTTTCAGCTGCCACGTTACAGTGTGGACTCATATTGAGAAGGCTGCCCACTGAACCTCCCCCTCCTAGAGCCTTTATTATTTTTCCACAGGAACTGTTGCCTTAATCATGGCTCCCCCATCGTATATTTGTTCAATTCACTTTGGGGGCTCATGTTTAGAACTACGTTGTCGTTATCGTTGTTAAATCATTCAGTTATGACTGACTCTTCGTGACCATGTGGACCATAGCATGCCAATACTGTCCGTGGGGTTTTCTTGGCAAAGATGCTGAAGTGGCTTGCCATTTTCTTCTCTAGTGGATTAAGACAGAGGTTAAGTGACTTGCCCAGGGTCATACAGCTAGTGAGTATCTGAGGCTGGATTTGAACTCAGGTCTTCTGGACCCCTGGCCCCATGCCTCATCAGAAGTATATATTTATCCATATCATTTTATTATATGATTTTGTACATCAATATATATTTTATTGTATTATTTTATATATAAAGTCATAACATAAATACAAATAATATAATACAAATAATATATTATTTTATTAGATCCTTTAGCCCATCTTTTGAACCTGTCTAAATCTAGCTATCCTTTCCAGCCTTGTATCATCTATGAATTGGGCAAGCAAGTCTTTTCTGCCTTCATCCAAGGCACTAGCCAAAATGTCGAAACCCAGGGCATGACGTGCTTCTCTCACAAGTGAAGGGTCAGCCTGGAGCACCTTTAAAAGTCCTCCTAACTCTAATATCTTCTAGGATTCTTGGCATGTCTGTTATATGAGGCAAGGTGGTTGTGTTTGCAGAGAAATGAACAGGGCTTTTCCTGGCAGACCAATGCCATCTGGCAGTAGGGATGAGGCAGACTTATTTCTTTCTGCAGGAGATCCCTGTGACTGGCTTAGACAAATGGTTCAAGTTAGAGCCTCGATCAAGCTCTTCCCGGGTGCAGGGAGATTGCCACCTCATCCTCAAGCTGATCACCACGCAGGTAGCAGCCTTTCCTTTCTACTCATACCCTTAGAGCAGTGGGGAGCTCTGCTCCTGGACTGGGATCCAGAACGTTCCCACTGTGGCATCCACAGCTGTTGGAAAACAAACTTCTCAAGGTTCACGGCTGCTCTATTAGGACTTTGTGAATTCTCTTTTCCTGCCACCTGCTTTCTGGCTATCTCTCTCCTTCCTTCTCTTTCTCCTTCCTCTTCCCTCTCCTCATTCTCCCTCCCTCCCCCTCTATCTCTAGAGCTCCTCTGCTTTTCCCTCTTGCCTCTCTCTCTTTCCTGCCCCCTCTTCTTTCCCCATCTCTCTCCTCTCCCACTTTCCACTTTATTCTTACTCCATCTCTTTCCCATTCTACCTTTCTCCTCCTTTTTTTTTAATCATATCTTTTCTCTTTCCTGTTTTCTCCCTCCGGGAATTCTCCTGTGGGCTCTGAGGTCAAAGAGAGGAGGCATTTCCCACCTGGGATTCCTGGGTTATTTTGCCACAATCCAGGTTCTCTCTGTGGCATTATTTGAGTTGGTGTGTTTGTGGTGGGGGTGGGGGTAGGGGTAGGGCTATGTGGAAGAAGGGCTGGGTGCTGGTAAGGGTGTATCGTGGACAACACTTGGGCCAGGAGGCATGCTGGGGGGACAGTACTGGCTCACTAAGAGCAGTTTGGGGGGATAGGCCAGTGAAGCATGACATAGACTTCTGTTTCAGAGAGACACCAGCATGAGTCGGAGGATGTCAGGCTTCCAGGTACATGGACTGCTCCTCAGCCAACTGCTTAAGTTTGAGCATGGCCAGGACCAGGTGGGCCTCAGGGACTGCTGCTTCTCTCAGCAGGTGGCTGGAAGGGGTGGAGGGTGATAGAAGAAGGGAAGTAAAGGCTTTAGTCTGAGCCTTGAGGTCCAAGCCCATCCTATTTCCCTTCTCTCTCCCTGGGTCCTGCAGCTAGGGAACAAGGAGGTCAAGGAATATATCTGTAATAAGCAACTTGGGTGCCTACTGCATGTGGAGGGGAGGGGAGAACAGTCCTTGCACCTTAGGAAACTCAGTCTGGTGGGGAAAGTGACTCACATGCATGGGATAGGAAGCACCACAAGAGAGCGTATCCAGGTATGCCCAGGTCAAAAGCTACTAGGGCTGGCAAGGTAGGCAGCGTAACAACAATGTTACTTGCAGCTACTGTGGCTGTACCAGCACACAGGAGGACTGCTAGCAGAGGTTCTTTGATCTGCTTTTTTAAGGAAAGCAACTTTAAGGGGTTAACAATCTTACTTTAATCAAACATACATATATCATTCACTTAGTTCAGGGCAAAAAAGTCAGCACCCTGAACTTCAGAGAAAGCATAAACAGAAATTACAAGCAGAAATTATATAAACAGAGCAACATAACACAAATCAGCAGACAGGCTTCTAGCTATCTGTCCAAGACATTATATACATAGTTACCAGAGAGAGAAGCACCAACATCTGGGTTTTTCAAAGCTGGGGGGGCTCCTTAATGGCTACTCAGAGTCTTGTCTGGTCAAATCACACAACACTCTTGCAGTGAGTGAGCCCCCAAACAAAATGCTAACCTCAGAGAGTATATATATATATATACATACCCCTTTTCAGTGCCTGAGGGCTTCACGCCTCTCAAGGGCTTTGCAGGTCTCCTGACCTAATTAGCAAAAGGGTGAGGGTCTTTCTACAAACAAAGGCAAGACTCAGTCAAAGGCACTTGATTGCCTTAGTGCTGAGAAGCACTCCAAAAGAAAAAAAAATAGTAAAAAGTCCCACTTTGCTCACCCTTACAGGCAGCTACCCAGTTGGAGACAGCACACAGAGGGACACAATGAGCGACACTTTTTAACATGACATTTTCTAACTGCATATCTTTTTGTGCCAGAGCATGATACTCTATGGATCAGAAGTGGTTCTGTGGTAAATCAAGTCAAACGAGTCATGGTAACACACAGTGTTATAATTTTCAAACTTTACCGAGGGGGCAAAGATCCCTTGTCCTGATTCTCTGTTGGACAATAAGAGCAATAGCTCGCCTTTCTATAGGGCGTTAATGTTGACAAACCACTTTGCTCACAGCTATCCTCTGAAACTGGAAAATAAGTGTTATTACTCCATTTTACAGATGAGGGAACCAAGGCTCAGAGCAATCAATGCCTTGCCCAGAGTCTCAGCACTTGTAAGTGCTGGAGTTAGGATCTGAAGCCAGCAACCCAGCTCTTGAGCTGCCAGAAGTCAGAGGAGGCGGGGGGCTGAGCATCAGCAGAGGCAGAATTAGTCCTAGAAGGCCTCCTAGGGGGCCTTCTCACCTCTGCCCCATTCCCACCATCATCGTCAAAATGTTGGGCCCTTGCCTTGGCAGCCAGAAGCCTACGGCTGGAAAGGAGAACTGAGTGGGCCCGCAGTCACCATTCTTTCTCACCACGGGACCCAGACAGACCTCTCAGCTCTGCAGCTGGCCATGATGTAAGTATGGTCCAGGTTTCTTGGAGGGAGGTTAGAGACTCAGAGACATTTTCCTGCTACCGCTAAATGGAGAAGCAACTCCAGACCTGGCCCGTGGGACCCAATGGCAGGCAGTAGAGGGAGATGGGGGGGGGAGTGGCGGGGACAGACAGCAAGGAATGACGAGGGTGGGGAACAGACATCGAACCAGAATGCTGAACAATGAGCAGAGACAGATGGAGATGGCCAGATAGGAACGGGGCAGATTAGAGGGCTGAGGAGGGGAGAGAAGGAAGCAGAGGGGATAGATGTGGAGGGGTGAGGGTACATTTGGAGAGCCAGGCACACAGCAGGAAGCAGGGAGAGGCCTGTGCTGATAGGCTGCCTGGGTCGGGGGGCCCATAGACATTGGCAGGCCAGCAGTCAGCACCACCAGGCCTGTAGCTTGGACTACTGCTATCTTCTGGAGCTACTGGGAACCATCCAGGAACAGTGGGGAGAAGCGGCAGCCACTCTCCCTAGAGAACAGGTGAGTGGGACCCGTGTAGGTCAGAGAGGGGAGGAGCTTGTTGGGAAAGCCAGGGAGGGGCCTCATCAGGGCCTACCAGCAGCTTCTGGGCACAGAGGGGGTAGATGGGCTGAGCTTCACCACCCAAAGGCCCAGGTCTGAGGGAGGGGGGATAATGTGTGTGTATTCACGTACACACGCAGGCCCCTGCTCATCTTTGTGTCTGTGCGTGCTGGGGTTTGTGTTCATCTATAAGCTCCAAGTTAGGGGCCCCCCTGCACCAAGCCTCTTGTTTTCCACACAAGTGCTTTGGACATGACTGTAGGGGGAGGGAGGGAGGATGCTTCTCTAGGGCCCCGGAGAGAATAGCTTGTCTCCCCTGCAGGAAGAGAGTTTGGCCAACAGCTTCATCTCTTTTGTGGAGCATGCCCTCCTGCTGCTGAGACAGCTCCGGGAGCTGTTCCCTGTGACCAACAGCAATGCCATCAGCCGCCTTGAGTTCCTCCTGAGGTGGGCTATGCTGGGCTGTCAGGTGGGGGAGGCGGGGTGGACATT